>NW_026782446.1:412500-569444 GCF_031769215.1 Ylistrum balloti | reverse complement strand
GCCAAAACTAGAATTTATTTCCCTATAAGATTAACACTTTGAGATAGCTAAGCCATATTTCATTTCAGATCATTAAACTCTGTTTCTGATTTTATTTTTCTAATTCATATATTGAAAAGTACATTTTATAATGCATATTACATGTAATTGATTTTGTAAGTTATTTGAAGACGTGAAAAAAGAAAAAGCTGTCTAAAATGGATGGAGTTGCTTTGCATTAAAACTGAATTAAGAAAACCTTTTTGTTTTAATGAAACAGGGCATGACTTGAAAAGTGTTACATTTCCTGTGGTAAAAGCTGGTATCTTATAGAAAGTATGTCTGCTTCCATTTATCTTAAATATGTAGACCTCAGTCTAGATTTTTTCTTTTACAGCAAAGCTTTCTAGAACCATGAGAAAAAAATTTAAAGATGACCTCGGAAGGATCATACAGAGCAGTAAGTGTAATAGTGTCATGACCTAATCATTATTTCCTGTATTATTTGAAGCAAATATATACATCTATGTATTTGATAATAAATTATCGAATTCAATGCAACTACTTACAGCAAATGACCTGATGAAACCTAAGGCATCAGTTACAACAGAAGATACCATCACACAGGAGGACCCATGTACAGAAATGGTTGCATCATCCTAGTCCCCATGTGTGTCTTCAGAAAATAACCTTCCCTAAGGCACCAGTTACAACAGAAGTTACCATCACACAGGAGGACCCATGTACAGAAATGGTTGCATCATCCGAGTCCCCATGTGTGTCTTCAGAAAATAACCTTCTGAAACCTAAGGCACCAGTTACAACAGAAGTTACCATCACACAGGAGGACCCATGTACAGAAATGGTTGCATCATCAGAGTCCCCATGTGTGTCTTCAGAAAATAACCTTCTGAAACCTAAGGCACCAGTTACAACAGAAGTTACCATCACACAGGAGGACCCATGTACAGAAATGGTTGCATCATCCGAGTCCCCATGTGTGTCTTCAGAAAATAACCTTCCGAAACCTAAGGCACCAGTTACAACAGAAGTTACCATCACACAGGAGGACCCATGTACAGAAATGGTTGCATCATCTGAGTCCCCATGTGTGTCTTCAGAAAATAACCTTCCGAAACCTGAGGCACCAGTTACAACAGAAGTTACCATCACACAGGAGGACCCATGTACAGAAATGGTTGCATCATCCGAGTCCCCATGTGTGTCTTCAGAAAATAACCTTCCGAAACCTGAGGCAACAGTTACAACAGAAGTTACCATCACACAGGAGGACCCATGTACAGAAATGGTTGCATCATCCGAGTGTCTTCATGTGTGTTATGTTACAACAGAAGTGCTCACACAGCTGTACAGGTTGCAAACTGTTTGCTTGTCAGAGGCATACTATGTTCTGGACTTACTCCTGATCAATTGGTAAACATTTAATAATATTAGATTCAAACAAGTAGATAGCTGAAATGGGAAGGTGAAATGATTCTATTTTCTGATGAATTTGTTTTATCAGTTCTATCATGATCTTTAATATAAACTAGATATATCAAAAGATAGATAAAGCATCAATAATGGTATTCCTTTGATTCTATGAACAATTAATAGAGAGACACGTTTCAAACAAAATATGCCAGTTTCTTAATGAAAATGAAACCATTTCTGGTTTCTAGAGACAGATATGTTGGATCTCAACATATAAGTCCACTTGTAGTTTCACAGAATTTTTATCCACTGTAAACTCTGGAATATTGATTTTCAATGTTTATTCTTTTATTACATAGCATTCTTCTAATTAACGTAGGAAAATACAGTTTTAGTTTTTAAAATATAATAAACAATTTGTTTTTCTGACAGAAGGAAACCTGGATGGTAGCATCAGAGAATGACGTGCAATATTACAGAGAATTCAGTCCATGTGTAACACATGTTGTTGTGCACACAGGTACTCATTGTCAAGTTTTTGTTACTGCTTAATACATATATATATATGTAAATATTTATGTTGTATGCATTTCAAGTTCACCTAAACTGAAGGCTCAAGCTAGTTAGACTATATCTATAACACATCATATGTATATGTCTAGGATAGAAATATCACATCAGAGGGTACAGAATTTGAGGCAAAAAAACGAGGTTTGTGGAGGTTTTTGAACACAAATTATATACCTGAGGGTGGGATATTTCTATCCTACATAATTTAAACATACCATGGTGTTATTTTCTTACATAGCATACCTATTTATTTTATCGGGCAGCAATCTTTGGGCTGAACATCAACTTCTTTGATGAACCAATTTTAAAATTATCTATACTACTGGAACAAGCAGGTTTTGGTTTATACTACAAGTATGAACACATTTGAACGAACACAGCAATAGTTGTAAATTAGCATCTTGAACTGAAAATTAAGATTCAGCAAAATGGTGTAAAATGACTTCAACTTCCCATATCATGACGTCATTGTGATGTCATACCCATGCAGGATCCATTCATCTTACATGACCTTACATCATTGAAAAAACTACATCTTACATGGACAGCTATGTAAGAAATTGCCATCTTCTTTATTTCCTGTCGTCTGTTGTTAGCCACTCCACATTTTCAAATTCTTCTCAAGAATTACTGTAGCAAATAATCTTCATTTGATTTGAAGCTATTTTTGGGTTCAATTTTGTAAGTAAAAGTTGCTGGATCTTCTAGTAGGCCAAAAATGAAAGTCTGATATACATGTATATACAAAACATGCAGTATACTGACATCATCTTCAGTCGATGTGCAGTTCACTGCCATTAGGTCACACAAGGTCAAAGGCCAAGTAAGTGAGATTTCCTCAATTATTTCTTCTCCGGGCCTTTTGAATTGATATAGATATCTTGCTGTGGATTATGAAAGTTAAGAATTGTGTGAAATGTCAGTTCAGTTATGCAAAATGCTTTAAAAGGTACATATTTTTTTTTCAAAATAATTGATTTCTGTTGTTTTGGAGAAAAAATTGTCCTTTGTTCATAAAACATTATTAAGAAACATTATACAACTGTACCAATATTTACATTATTTGTCTTTCAGATCCAGCACGTATTGCCACAAGAACAGTGAAATATTTTTTTGCCATTGCTAATCATTGCTGGATTCTAGATTATAAGTGGATAGAAGACAGCAAGCAAGCAGGACACCTGTTACCAGAGGTATATTAAACTTTGTTATAACGAGATGTCCTAGGAAATTCTTGCAGTTTTTATTCTATATTTGCCCTTTCACAATAAAATAATGAAGCGGCAGGAAACAAAAATATGTTGAGAGGATGATATTTATTGAAGGCCAAGGCTAAATATCCTTGGGTCAAGAAAAGACGATGAAATCCAACAATTATTGTACGATTACAATCAATCCAGTAGATAATCTTATAATCAAAGATAATGAAATGATGACTGTTTAAGGTTAAAGTAATATAAAAAATAATAATGCTGTGTTTGACGTTTAAGTTTTGGCAAGACTTTAATTTGTTGGTTATCTTAGAATCAAACACATGTTAGATAAGATATGGAAAGAAGAGAAGACTTGTAAAATCTGTTACAAACCTCAATGGGTATTCATATTGAATATGCTACAGTGTACAAATATCTATAGTGCCATGTTTTAGATAAAACAAAAAACATACTAGATTATTAAGAGAATCAGTTTTGCTTTTACTTTCACTAGGAAGATTATGAGATAATTGGGGATTCTACAACTGGAACAAAAATTCAAAGGCCAAAAGCTTCACGCATGACGGGTTCGTCGCTGCTGACAGGGTATGAAATATACTGTGATGAAAAATCAAGTAAAGATATTGACACAGGTGTGTATGCATTTACTTGCAATTACTTTGATTATTTTTCTTGACTTTAATTTTGATCAGGAATATTCCGTTTAAATGTATAGCCAATACCAAAAGTTTTTAGAATAAATCATATTGGTTTGATGTTCGGGTTTAGAACAAATTTTAACCCCAGGTCATACGGTATGTTGGGGAAAAAAACAACAAAAAACACTTTTGGAGTATGAATTTAAGTAGAATAGCCCTATTAAATCATCTATGTAAGATATACAAGATACACATACATAGATCAGAATTATTATGAATAATTGAAAGTTCAGGATATCATACAGGTAATTTTATTATCATGAATTGTCCATGGATGAATTTAAATATTTTTTTCGTACAAAGAGTTTAAACACATTGGTGTATCAATGTTAATTGTTGCAATTTTCAAGAACTTACATTATTCTTTGTAGTTACTATGACAAAATTGCTACTTGAATGTGGAGGTACCGTAGCACGAAGTCTCTCAGATTTCTCAAACAAACATGTGAAACAGCTTATAGTGACATGTACTGAAGATGATGATGTGACACCTGAGGATGTTGAAAAATACACTGGTAAATACATTTGTAAGAAATTATTTATAAATACGCAAAGACACACAGGGAGTTAATTAACTATAAGGAGTGTTGGTTAAAATTTGTATTTTTTTTAGATACGACATACAATATGTTAAGTTAACTGGAGGTATGTATACAATATATGTTTACACACACGTTCAGTACAAGACATGGTCAGAGGTACACAGAATGATCATACTTTTATTGGTTAGTCATATTTTGTGATTGGTCAGTTTTTTGTCTTTTAGGTAAAGTTCTTGGGAGTTTTGCAATATTGTTTGATATTATCCACCATCTATCCCCCCTACCACACCACACTCCAGTTATACATTTTGGCAGATAATTTTAGACAGACCTTGTAATGGTGTGTGCCAATCCAATATCTGTCTAGATCTTGGGTTCTCCTGTTATAAGGCCTAGAATCAGAATTTGGAACATCTGTTGACATCGGAATGATGGAAGGTTCATACATTTCTTGATTTGTTAGACACTCAAATCATAATGCTATCTCAATGTATTTGATATTTTATTTTCAGAGATTTACAAGAAGACTGGAATTGTGACAGTAGTTCGTGACTGGGTCTTTGATTCACTTTCATTATACAGTGTGCAGCCATTAGATGAATACAAATTTACTGCAGAGGAAAACATGGTAATAATATGATGAATTTTAAATGTTTCTGATTTCAGTGATATTTTGTGGCTTGACTGGAAATGTTGTAGGACATTGAATGCATTTTTAACTTTACTGGTCAAAAATATGGAGAGCTGATGTTATAACCTGTCGGCTGTTGTTGGTTCTCCATCTGTTACACATTTTCCTGCAGGCTGGCATCCCTACTTGGGCTGAATGCTACATCTGAAGATCTTCATGTATGCAATAACCATGACCTTTAATTGATACTACTTGAATTTACATATGACCCACCCCTTAGACTTTGTCCTCTGTCCTCAACCCAACCATATATATGTGTGATGGGCATAAAGAGATGAACACACTAATGCTATGAGGTTTAGCTCTGTGATTTTATTATAATGGCTTTTTTCAGTCTGAAGATGATGAGAATGATGCAAGCGACAAGGACAGCGAGATGGATTTTTTTGGTTGCGGTGATGATGATGAGAAAGATCCAGATTATGCAGATTTGGAGTCGGAATCTAAAGAAGAAGAAGAATATGTGTCAGATTCATCAGGGATATCAGAATTATTCCCAGTTCAAGGTGTTTCCAAGTCAGTTGAAGCATTGCGCGAAAAAAGAGCCAATATAATTACTGAAAAAGAACAGAAACCATTGACAGTAGACCCATATTCAGCAATTGGCATAGATCCTGTTAGAGTACAGGCAAGCAAAAATAAGGATGGCATCAGAATTTGGGATAAAATTCATTATTGTATGTACTGTGGAGAAGGATTTACAAACATTACCAAACATTATCTAGGACCCCACAAACAGGAAATGGAGGTGCAACGGATCTTGTCCTTAACCTTGAAGTCAGAAAAAAGAAAATTGGCATTGATGAAACACAGGAATAGTGGAGATTATAAACATAATGTTGAAGTGCTAAAGAATGGAACTGGAACATTGGTTACATGGACAAGAAAAGATGAAACAACAACCACAGCAAAAGAATACCTGCCTTGTGAAGATTGTCTAGCCTTTTTCTTGGATAAAAATTTGTGGAGACCTAGGAAAATTTGCCCATTTCGAAAAAATGATAGGAATCAAAAAAGATTAAAGTCACAGGCATCTCTTCTGCTGCCAAGTTCAGTTGTGATCAGTGAGGGTCTTCAAAGAAAGGTGTTGAGTCGTATGAATACCGATGAAATTACTATGGTTGTGCGAAATGACCAAGTCATTTTACGTATAGGGGAAAAATTGTTCCAGAAACATGGTCACCTACCTCATCTGTAACCACATGTTAGTAAAAAAATGAGAGAACTTGGACGGTTTTTAATTTCGGTAAGGAAACAAGACACAGAGATAAATTCGCTGTCAGATGTACTTGTCCCCAAAAATTTTCCACTTGCTGTAAATGCAACAAGAAAGCTCTGCGGTTACGTTGAAGAAAACAGCAAGTACAGCAATCCTTCTCTGGCACTGAAAATTGGACACCTGCTGAAAAAATGTGCAAAGGTAAAGAAGGCAATGTCTTTGATATCTGCTGACACTCAATCAGGATCAAATGCTGATGCATTCCTCACATTGTGTGAAAGTGAATGGAGCGATGATGTGTCCATCGCTGCATTACAGACTCTTAGCTCAGAGAAGAGGAACAAAAGATCTATCTTGCCACTGACAGAGGACATCACCAAAATTCAAAGATTTCTGAAGGAGAAGTCAAGCTCATTGACAGCAGATAAAGAGGAAAAGTTCTCAAAGCAATCTTGGGATATGCTGAATCAAGTAACCCTTGCCAGTGTTGTACTATTCAATCGAAGGAGAGGAGGGGAAACGGAACGGATAACACTGAAAAATTACTTGGACGGAAAAAAGAACCCAACATCTTCTTTACAAGAGATTGAAGATTCTCTCAGTCCTGTGGAGAAGATGCTATGTGATACATTTGAGAGAGTAGAAATATGAGGAAAGAAAGAAAGAACAGTGCCAGTTCTACTTACACCTTGTCTGATTAAGAACATTGATTGCCTTATGAAATACAGAGAGGAGTCTGGTGTTAGTAAGGAAAACCCTTATCTATTTCCACGTTCATCTTTTGAATCCCTAAACCCGATAAGGAGTGCAGGTTGTTTACGGCGGTTCGCACAAGATGCCAGACTTGAGAAACCAGAAAACCTCACCAGCACACAGTTAAGAAAACATGTGGCAACTATTTCACAAGTACTGAACCTCAGCAAATCCGACCTGGAGAACATGGCCAATTTTCTTGGACATGACATAGAGATTCATAGATCCTTCTATAGAATTCCACAACAAACTCTTGAGATTGCAAAAATGGGAAGACTTTTGACTGCATTTGACAATGGAACTGTTAGCAAATACAGTGGAAAGACACTGGATGAAATCCCAGTTGATGATGTTGAAGGTAAGTGTAATGATATGGTTGGTAAGGCAACCTGAATATAATTTGTTCATGATTTAGTGATTTAAAGATAAGTCTCAAGTTAAAAATATTGCAAACACTAATTTAAAGTACACCGACATAAAGGCGAAGCTTTGTTGTTTTATTTCCAATCTCTAATTTGTCATCAAGGCATCAAATTAAAATTTCAAAATGTATGATATGTAGAAATTATTGTTGATAAACTTGCATAGTTCTATTTGCAAAGCTAGAATAACATGTATGAAATATAGCAACATCTTCCTTAGGAGTACATTTCAGAGTTCATTTATTGTGTTGTGCTATGTAACAAAACATTTAAATATGTTTCTCTGTACCAAAATTTAATAATATCAGCCACTTTTATTCATTACAGAATTGCAGCTTGATGGTAATATAAGCAGTGATGACTGTTTTGAGAGTGACTCCGAGAAAGGTAATACACCTTTTTAAAGGGCCATCCCTCAGGTGTCCAACTATTTGATTTAAATGACTTCCTCTCAATAACAGGAGGATCCAGTGTTTATTTGGCCTCTAGGTATCTGGCTGTGTCATAGGGTATTGTATGACATTGGCCTTCATTCAACGTCAGAGGCATCAAATACGTTTAAAACTTTAAAGCATGATTTTCTAAGCAACCAGAAGGTCTCGAGAAATGATTTAAGTTTTCTGATTTAGTTTTTATCAAAAAAAGAAAAAAAAAATAACATGAATTTATATATTTTCTTTTCAAGTGTCTGGTCACCAATTGTTTGACTACAGCAAGAAAGGAAATGGTTGTAGTTCGTCTACTAAGAAAGGTAAGTTATAACCAGAATAGCTGTCAGACAAAGTCCTATATTTTCTGGTAAAAGCTTGCAGTTAATTTCACTTTTACAAAATCTTTGTAGCTCACACATTCAGTGAAAGGCAAACAATTACTTGGGAAATATTTGTTTATTTTACCTAATTGCAATGAACGACACTGCCCATTAGAGAACTTTTGTACGCAGAGTCTCTATATTGAAAAATACCACAATAAATATAGAATGTTGAATCACGTGTACATTACAGTGAAATGTCACTTAAATCCATAGAAGTATCAACATCGATATTGATCCTGTCTGTAATTAGGTGACTTCTACACCTCTTTGTTGTTTACATAGTATAATACAATCACCGTCATTTCCTGACTTCTGATTGGTCAAAATTAAGATGTTTTCTGATATCAACAAAAATTAGAACATAATGGTAACATTTTCAAAAAGCTTGGATGCCATGGTAACTAAATAGAGGCTTCTAATTGGTCGAAATTTAGATGTGGTATGATTTGAACAAAAATTGGTACATACAGTATATTGTAAAATGATTTGTTTTTTTTTTTTTTTTTTATTTTTTTTGCCATTACAGAGAAGGTCAAATTGTCCACATGTCAGAGTGACACTCTTCGCACAGAATTTCAGGAAAAGATAAACTTACAAACGGAGTTGAAGCACGAGGACTGTATGAAAGCAATCAACAAATACAGTTGTCTACAGCCACTGGGATGGAAAAAAATAAAAAAAAGACTATACACAATTGGATCACACAGGAAAAAAGAAGGACAAAAACAATTTTGAAACAGAAAAACTGAGATGTGTTTGTAATGAGCTGAACTTGTGTCAGAAGTGCCAATTGAGTGTATGCCAAGGTGCGGCCTCCATCTTCCATCAAATTTTATTTCAAACAACTTCTTCTGAATAACCACAAGGCTTAAGTTGATAATATATGGCCAGAAGCCTGTGTTAATGAATTTTTGATGACTTCTTAAGAATAGCCAAAAGTTTAGAAGTATGCTGGGATGAAAAGCTATAAAGTGTGTTAAATTGTTCAACTTTTAAGGTCACTGG
Organism: Ylistrum balloti; assembly: GCF_031769215.1. Taxonomy (NCBI): domain Eukaryota; kingdom Metazoa; phylum Mollusca; class Bivalvia; order Pectinida; family Pectinidae; genus Ylistrum; species Ylistrum balloti. The sequence continues at coordinate 560,103 of NW_026782446.1, read as the reverse complement.
TCCTATATGTTTAAATCTTTTCATAGTCTTTTGAATCAAATAGTGATATTTTATATGTAGTTTTATTTTGGTCAAAGAATGAATGTTTCTTTTATTTTGAGATGTGATTTGTTTCTTTTGCTGCTCTGGGGTGTCGTTTCTGGACTTTTCATCTATACAATGGCAGAATGAAAGAGTTAAATATTTCAGCTCTCTCCTTCAGTGTAGTAAAATATGGTTGGTATGTATCCAAACACAACGTGTCTGTCACATGCTGAATGAGTCTACATAATTTCTCTGTACATACATTTTGACCATGGTCAAAGACAAACTTTGTTTGTACCTTAACTTTTAGGTGACGAAAACATGGAATTATGACTTTTAGCTTATATGCATGTACCACTACATTTGTGAATGGCAAAGTATTGCTGCCAAATATAGTGCTCTACATCTATGTTGCAATACTTTGCCTCTGTACTTGTTACTAAAATTTAGTTGATTTTGATGTTGATTTATCTGGCTCCAGGAGTTGTATTCTTCATGATGATGAGATATTATGTCAAATCATGAAATATTGCAAGAATTATTATCCCCCCTAATCAAGGTCAGCATTGCCATAAATATAAATTCTGTTTCCTCACTCTCACTTGAGTTCTCTTTGGCGAATTACGCTTCAACTTCATACATTGCATCCTTACTTATGATGCTTGCTTGGGAGTGCTTTTCAGGTCCAAGTGTCAAAGGTCCAAAGTCAAGGTCACCATTGCAATCTGGGTTTCCGCACTTTTAACTTGAAATTTCCTTCTTACTGAAGGGTCTTGCTTGGAATTGCTTTTCAGGTCCGATAGTCAAAGGTCATGGTCACCGTTGCTATAAATAAAAATTTGGTTAATGTGCTCCAACTCGTGTCCCTTGGGCTGATTACACTCAAACGTCATACAGTGCTTCCTTACCGAAGGGACTTGCTATAGCTTTTCAGGTCGGAAAGTCAACAGTCAAGGTCACCGTTACTAAAAATAGAAATTTTGTTCGAATGCAATAACTTCGAGTTGTCATGTACACCATTTATGGTACGTCTCACGTTAGAAGGTGATAGGTCAAGGCTACTGTTAAAAATCTTCACTTTTAATGGCTCCCGATGTTCAAAGGTCAAGTTCACTTAAATGCTAAGATTATGCCATCTCCCAACTTAAACAGCAATCCGGGGGATTAGTATCGTTCACTGATACATTGTTTCGTTTCAGTTATTTTTCCTGTGCTTGTTAAAATAAATAAGCAATTCAATTAAAACATGATATTACAATGTTTATTATATTTGGCTTTTTCTTTACCTAGAAAATGGACAATACATAAACGTTCCCCAACGAGTGATGGTTTGTTTTCATGTTTATATAACTCGAACGTTAATTTTCAAATCATATAACGACAGGAGACTTATCTTACTGAGTTAAACATGATAACCAACTACCACAACCTACGGACCTTCTTCTCCCACAACGTTCATATCATATCTGGAAAACTATCTGTTTCTGTTGCAAATAACATTATTCCTGTTATTGATTGAGACAACACTCATGACAGAAAATAGCATCACAAAGCATTGTTACACAACGTCATAGATAAAGCACAGACCCAAGAAATCGCATCCAGGGTGTAACAACTAATGGGTAACCTAAAAAGTTACCAACTCCAAGCAATTTTACCCAATGAGTCGGGAGTAAGAAAATTTGTTGTGCTTGTAGGCTGCTACAGAGCTCATAAGTGGTATGTACATCGGTAGGCTGCTACAGAGCTCATAAGTGGTATGCACCTCGGTAGGCTGCTACAGAGCTCATAAGTGGTATGTACCTCGGTAGGCTGCTACAGAGCTCATAAGTGGTATGTACCTCGGTAGGCTGCTACAGAGCTCATAAATGGTTTGTACCTCGGTAGGCTGCTACAGAGCTCATACGTGGTATGTAAATGTACCTCGGTAGACTGCTACAGAGCTCATAAATGGTTTGTACCTCGGTAGGCTTCTACAGAGCTCATAAATGGTTTGTACCTCGGTAGGCTTCTACAGAGCTCATAAGTGGTATGTACATGTACCTCGGTAGGCTGCTAAAGAGCACATAAATGGTTTGTACCTCGGTGGGCTGCTACAGAGCTCATAAATGGTTTGTACCTCGGTAGGCTGCTACAGAGCTCATAAATGGTTTGTACCTCGGTAGGCTTCTACAGAGCTCATAAGTGGTTTGTACCTCGGTAGGCTGCTACAGAGCTCAGAAGTGGTATGTAAATGTACCTCGGTAGGCTGCTATAGAGCTCATAAGTGGTATGTAAATGTACCTCGGTAGGCTGCTTCAGAGCTCATAAGTGGTATGTACATGTACCTTGATAGGCTGCTACAGAGCTCATAAATAGTTTGTACCTCGGTAGGCTGCTATAGAGCTCATAAATGGTTTGTACATCGGTAGGCTGCTACAGAACTCATAAGTGGTATGTACATGTACCTCGGTAGGCTGAGCTCATAAGTGGTATGTAAATGTACCCGGTAGGCTGCTACAGAGCTCATAAGTGGTATGTACCTCGGTAAGCTACTACAGAACTACCCGTGTGTGCATTGATCCCTTATATGGTAATACCCCGCAACTACTTTGTTCTGTTTTCCGTACCTCTGTTTTAATGCATAGTGTTCATTAGTTTTATTCAAGCTTCGATCCTTCTTTTTACAAGGTGAAGTATTTTTCATACACGGAACAATTTCATCTTTAGTTTCAGGTGCCAAGATTATGACCTTTACATTGGCAAAGAACATACCTCGGCATGTCAGTGTAATGAAAGGTACCTCTCGATGTAAGGAAAACCAGTATGTGTGTGTGTGTGTGTGTGTGTGTGTGTACTCATTCCATAGCATGTATAGGCTGGGCCAAATTTCATAGCCACCTCTATATCCTAGTTCAGAGTTTGTCAATTTTCTAATTAATATTTGATGATTAAAATGATGATTATCATTATTATTATTATTATTATTATTATTATGATGATGATGATTATGATGGTGATAATGATAATGAGTTGATATTTGATGTGTGATGATGATGATGATGATGATGATGATGATGATGATATGATGATGATGATGATGATGATGATGATGATGATGATGATGATGATGATGATGATGATGATGAGTTGATGTTTGATGTGTGATGATGATGATGATGATGATGATGATGATGATGATGATGATGATGATGATGCATATTTGATGATTAAAATGATGATGATGATGATGATGATGATGATGATGATGATGATGATGAGATGATTAAAATGTGACTAAAGTGAAAATGACATTAGGCCCTTAAATATCGTGGTGTGTCTGTGTATTGGTGTGTGTGAGGGCGTGTTTGTGTATGCCGACTATGTGTGAATGTGGCGTTGACATGGGTGTGAGTGAAATATTTATGTTTTGAAAAATCGTCGAAAAATAAAAATATTATGAATTTAAAAAAAAAAGATAATAATTAAAAATGTTTGATAATTTGCATATCTTCACTTTGCCTTCTGTTCTTCATTATCAGAATTCTAATATGAGGATGAATTGGTAAAAATACAGATAATTGTATGTATTCATTTTATTTTCATATTAGATATAAATATATACAGAATTAGTGCTCGTTCTCACTCTAACGACTAGTGTGTAAAAAATGCAACGAACTTTCAAAGTTTTTTCATAAAATACCTACAGAATAGTTAAAACATCTCAATAGTTAGATATCTTACATGTTTACATTTAATTTGCTCCTGTTAAAAATGTGTATTTCTGGTAACAAAAAATACCCGATTTACCCAGGTAAATAAATAACCGAGAACAGGTGCGATATTGCCATAAACATCTTGCACAGTAATAAACATTATTAATTACAAAATATGAATATTTGTACTGGACGCTATCTTTAATTTTGTTTATTTCTATTTAAATTAATCAATTGTAAGGTGCTATGAGTAGTTTCGATAACATATTTATCATTCACCTCAGCTTAACCTTAACACTGGGGACCGAGCTGGTCGAGTGATTAAGGCATTTTACCGTCTTTATCACTAGTAATGGACACCTGATCAACACCAATCATTACGAGTTCAAACATTTTAATTCACACATATTCACATTATTGATATAAACTCTATTTATTTTATATCAATAAGTACATATATGTCAAACTTACATAAGAACAATCACATCTGAATTGGATTAGGAAGCAAGTTTTTCAATTTGTATAAATCCGTTTCGGTTTCTGAGGCACATGAATTAAAGCTACACGACAACAAGCGGAAATGTGAAAATGTAGTATATGTGAAAACATAGGATAGAAAAAATGTGAAAATGTAGTATATGTGAAAAAACATAGTGAAAACATAGGATGTGAAAATGAAAAAAAACATAGTGAAAAAATGTAGTATATGTGAAAACATAGGATAGAAAAAATGTGAAAATGTAGTATATGTGAAAACATAGGATAGAAAAAATGTGAAAATGAAAAAGTGATGCCATTGGTTAAAATGTAAATAGATAAATAAATAAAATAAATAAATATCATAAATAGTTGGTCTATATCAACATCAAAAGACCTATCTTTGAACTTTTATTACATCTCAGTGTTTCAAAGTTTATTCAATCACTCTGACACACTACTGACGTGTGTAACAAAAGGTCATATGCATATAGTAAACATGATACACGCCGTGTGATAGTATGAACAAATTACAACATTTTCTGTAAATAATGATGATCCATTTTTGCAGAACTATACATACTTATGATAAATTCTGTGCACATTTCTATTGATATAATTAACCGACAATTTGTGCCAAAGTGCTTCACGGCAGATTATGTTAGCTGATTACAACTATCTCGTTTTGTCGTTTTTGTCGTTCTTGTCGCGTTCATAAACTGCGATAATCAGTAGATAAAATCTCATCGTGTTGCATTTTCAAACCGCGATAAGGCGACAACACGTGATGGCCGTTATTAGCCAGTAAAGCACAGTAAACGTCGTAAATATATATATTCTTTTTCAAATGAAATAATGAGCAGTGTAGATATTATATAGACTAGACTTTACGGAAACAATCGGGACTTTCGGGAATCATTCGGAACTCCTCAGTAAACCTGGCGTACGATTACCATAGGCCATTTTACTCACACGGCAATAAGATAAATCATTTTAACACCAATATAAGCCCTTAAGGCTTCTAGAGGGGTATCCTTGTATACTGAGTTGTCAGATCGGGTAACAATATGACATGTATGAGTTCGTTCTTTTTACAGATATCGCTTCTTCCGGTACACTGTTCCAAATCTCTCTCTTATTAAATATGCTCTTTGTGGTACTTATCATAAAATTTGGGAAATTTCAATGAAACAGCATTGAAAAGTTTTTCATCCAAGGACAAGTGTGGTGTTTTCAGTTTTAGTTAGCGTTCGTTTCACTCTTATAGCGGTAAGTGCCGAATATTGCCAGCATGTGACCCCTTAGGCCTCAGCTCTCTCTACCTTCCACCTAGGGCCAGCCAGTAGTTTGTTTGGAGCCAGCCAGAAGTTTGTGTGGGGCCAGCCAGCAGTTTGTGTTGGGCCAGCCAGCAGTTTGTTTGGGACCTGTCAGCAGTTTGTTTGGGACCAGTCAGCAGTTTGTTTGGGACCAGTCAGCAGTTTGTTTGGGACCTGTCAGCAGTTTGTTTGGGACCTGTCAGCAGTTTGTTTGGGGCCAGCCAGCAGTTTGTTTGGGACCTGTCAGCAGTTTGTGTTGGGCCAGTCAGCAGTTTGTTTGGGAACAGTCAGCAGTTTGTTTGGGACCTGTCAGCAGTTTGTGTTGGACCAGTCAGCAGTTTGTTTGGGACCTGTCAGCAGTTTGTTTGGGACCTGTCAGCAGTTTGTTTGGGACCTGTCAGCAGTTTGTTTGGGACCAGCCAGCAGTTTGTTTGGGACCAGCCAGCAGTTTGTGTTGGGCCAGCCAGCAGTTTGTTTGGGGCCTGTCAGCAGTTTGTTTGGGACCTGTCAGCAGTTTGTTTGGGACCTGTCAGCAGTTTGTTTGGGACCTGTCAGCAGTTTGTGTGGGACCAACCAGCAGTTTGTTTAGGATCAGTCAGCAGTTTGTTTGGGACCTGTCAGCAGTTTGTTTGGGACCAGTCAGCAGTTTGTTTGGGACCTGTCAGCAGTTTGTTTCGGACCTGTCAGTAGTTTGTGTTGTACCAGTCAGCGGTTTGTTATGGACCAGTCAGCAGTTTGTATTGGGCCAGCCAGCAGTTTGTTTGGGATCAGTCAGCAGTTTGTTTGGGACCTGTCAGCAGTTTGTTTGGGACCAACCAGCAGTTTGTTTAGGATCAGTCAGCAGTTTGTTTGGGACCTGTCAGCAGTTTGTTTGGGACCAGTCAGCAGTTTATGTGGGACCAACCAGCAGTTTGTTTAGGATCAGTCAGCAGTTTGTTTGGGACCTGTCAGCAGTTTGTTTGGGACCAGTCAGCAGTTTGTTATGGACCAGTCAGCAGTTTGTTTGGGACCAGTCAGCAGTTTGTTTGGGACCAGTCAGCAGTTTGTTTGGGACCAGTCAGCAGTTTGTTTGGGACCAGCCAGCAGTTTGTTTGGGACCAGCCAGCAGTTTGTTTGGGACCAGCCAGCAGTTTGTGTGGGGCCAGCCAGCAGTTTGTGTGGGGTCAGTCAGCAGTTTGTTTGGGACCAGACAGCAGTTTGTTTGGGACCAGCCAGCAGTTTGTGTGGGGCCAGCCAGCAGTTTGTTTGGGACCTGTCAGCAGTTTGTTTGGGACCAGTCAGCAGTTTGTTTGGGACCAGTCAGCAGTTTGTTTGGGACAGCAGTTTGTTTGGGACCTTTGTCAGCAGTTTGTTTGGGACAGTTTGTTTGGGTCAGCAGTTTGTGTGGGACCAGTCAGCAGTTTGTTTGGGACCAACCAGCAGTTTGTTTGGGACCTGTCAGCAGTTTGTTTGGGACCAGTCAGCAGTTTGTTTGGGATCAGTCAGCAGTTTGTTTGGGACCTGTCAGCAGTTTGTTTGGGACCAGTCAGCAGTTTGTTTGGGACCTGTCAGCAGTTTGTTTGGGGTCTGTCAGCAGTTTGTTTGGGACCAGACAGCAGTTTGTGTGGGCCAGTCAGCAGTTTGTTTGGGACCTGTCAGCAGTTTGTGTTGGGTCAGCCAGCAGTTTGTGTTGGGCCAGCCAGCAGTTTGTTTGGGGCCTGTCAGCAGTTTGTTTGGGACCTGTCAGCAGTTTGTGTTGGGCCAGCCAGCAGTTTGTTTGGAGCCAGCCAGAAGTTTGTGTGGGGCCAGTCAGCAGTTTGTTTTGAACCAGCCAGAAATTTGTGTGGGGCCAGTCAGCAGTTTGTTTGGGACCAGTCAGCAGTTTGTTTGGGACCTGTCAGCAGTTTGTGTGGGACCAGCAGTTTGTAAAACCTTAGTCAACAGTTTGTGTTGGGCCAGCCAGCAGTTTGTGTGGGGATAGACAGCAGTTTGTGTTGGGCCAGCCAGCAGTTTGTGTGGGTTACCCAGCAGTTTTTGAGGTACAAATTCCCGTCCCATCAGTCTGGTGTAATAATATCTACTAAAACCTGCAGTAACAACTGTTTCCTCTTTGTACATGTCTCGTCTGTCAATAAGTGATTTGGCAAGAAAAGCTTTCCTATTATGAAGGATTTCATTTTTTAAAATCGTCTATTATTATAAAGAATTACAAGTGATGGGAAATAAAAATCACGATAAGAATTAATTCTAATGTAATGGTGTACGTCCATGGAAGTATGTGACTTCAGGTGATGATCAGAGGTGTGTTTAGACGCTTACTACGTATACCTGTGGCGGTTTGTGTTCTTCGACAAGACACTTTTAAGGGCCTCCCGGATGTTGCTCAGTAAGGTAGCCACCATGCATTTCAATGCATCCAAGTCCCTAAATGACCTAACGAACGAACAGATCTAGGTTTTCTCAAAACGCTTTATGATCACAGACTCCGTGCTTCATCAATTCAAAGTTTTGCACACTACATGTATTTACAAGAAAAATCGAAGCAAATTAGAAATCAACATTAACACCTCCAATGTATTTTGTTCCTTATAGTCGTCTGGAAATTTCGGACAAATTTGGTGATAACTTAATGTAACATGAAAATTTACTGAAACGTTTAAATAAAATCAGACTTTTTGAAGTAATATTAAAACCTTACATCAGAGTTACCTCCCTTGTATTATTTCTCTCACTCATAACCCACTTTTTTAATACGAGTTGTGTCCCTTACATTACACACGGTTAAACGTTTTCATTTCATATGAAAACTAAAGAAACAAAAGCAAACTATAAAAGAAAGAAAAGATAAACGTTGACTGATGAAATAGAACAAGGAGGATAAAATCAGCTGTTTCGGAAGGCGAGTCTCTTCTGCTTGAGAAGAAAATTATCAACATGTCTGTAAAAGAATACGTTCTAACAGCGCGAAATGATAAAAATATCGTCCTTGACTACTAGGTCCTTTGTTAGTACTTTATTAAAGCCCCAATATACATAAAAATCACTATAAAAAACAAACTTTATCTTATTTTCCCCGTAATATATGTAACAAAGCAAATACATTCCTTTAATTAAAGAAAATAAAACTGACTGTTTTCAATTTAAATAAAAATTGAAAAAATCGGAAAATAAACAATGTGGGACCCACAATAATTCATATATTACCGCTCGTAGCGATAACATTGCGCATGCGCATATTCCGCGTGTGTAAACATGGCAGACAAAGTACAGACGTTCACCAGTCGCTTCCTTTTTTCCAATCATACATCAGGCCAGTTCTGAATTCTTACGTTATAATTGTGCGTCGTATCGTTTCTAAACTAAATATTCCTTCTAATAATTTCCCAAAAACTGAATGTTTATCACAGGAATACCTCAAGTCTACGACAAGACTTCGCAAACAATGTTTGTAAACAAAAACTTACCGTAGACATATCTGCATGTGCTTCCTCTATAAGTAGAAACCTCAACTCTCGCTAGATCAGGTCACGAACTTTCCGACGTCGTTCGGCAACAATCGTAATTTCGATGGCGGCGTGTTTAATATGGAGGTGTGTTTACAAATAGCGAGTTTCAACTGCTCGTATATCAATACTTTATGCACAAAGTCATGGTAACTATTGTTTGAATAACTTAATTTTAACTACATCTTAGAGAATATCTCAATAATTATGTGTGATTCTACACTAAAGTTTTGGTGAATGTTACGTATATTGGGGCTTTAAAGAAAAGAAAATCTTTTACTGACGAACAAGAGGTCTGGTCTTGCTTCCAACACTCCCAGAGTACTTCAGTCCCCGGGAACAAGTCCGATTTAGTCTCTGTTCCGATGGTGTCTGTCGAATCCCGGATGTCAAAAGTATGTCAATGATGGACGAAGTTTCACGTAAGTCCGAGTTTCCTCTGACTCTGATGTGTTCAGCGGATCTTCAACAACCCAGACTCTTTCGCTATCGGCCAAAATCGTTCGGATAACGAATTTTCCGGACTACTGACTTAGGTCAACCAGCCAATATAACCGGAATTATGTACATTTGGACAGACAGATGTCGGATGTATCGGTAAGGACCTGTTTTTACCAGGTTATTGGTAATTGTTAGAACATAACCGAATATTTTTTTCATCGACATTTTACTTTCTGGGATGTCAATGAAACAGAGGACAGACATTTTCAATTCCTCCGTTAAGGACCCGGGACCTCTGGAAAAGACGGATTTTCTGAGTCCCGTTATCACTGGCCACACCAAGCCAATGTGTTTGAGGCAAATACGGTCTTACCGTAAGTAGGAAACGTGTGAAAGTGAGATCAGAACTAGTGCGATTAAGTTTGTAATGTAAACGACTAATATTGTGGAGATTTGTGGAGGGTGAACTAACAGAGGGCTATTGTACGTAGTGGTTGTGTGAGAGAGATTTAGGCGCCTTGGCGTTAATCTGTAAATGAAGAGTGTAAGGAGCGGCTTAATTTACAATTACAGTCGATAGATTTGTTCTGAAATCCCCGGTGTTGTGCCCTGAAAGCTCTCTATGTTATATATACCACCCCGACTATTGACATAATAATGCAGTTTATTTACGACACTTTCAGTTTTTTGCGGATAATCGGATTTGTTTTCAATTGCACGTGTAACATACCACGGTCGGTGTTACGTAACTGTATCACGTGATCACCCTAAACATTGTACTTTTTGCAGCCCTTTGAGTCAAATAACATGAAACAGTCATGTGCACACATGCATTTTTATGGTAAGTAAATGTATACTACATACTTAACAACGGTAAAATTGAGATAATGTTCCGATTTAGAGCTGCTCCTAAGAACTTGTCTACAGGGATTTTATCTTATCACTTTTGTTTTTTGACCAATCAGAAAGTCGTTTTTCATTTGCCGAAACATTACGGGCAAGTAAACAAAATTGTACACAACAAAAATTACAATATATTTAAACAGGGACGTAGATAACAGATTATCTACCTCCCTGAGATAAATTATTGCAAAAACGCGTATTTTGTTAAATGTGAAGCAATATCTTCTCATTAGGAATGCCGTCATTAAATTATCATCCTTTTAATGGTTTCCTGGGTCCTATAAAGAATATAGAGAAATCAACTTAAAATCCTACTTCTTCTGTAGGAATGACAGGATTTTGTTTGCGTTGAATACAACATAGACATTCGTATTTTATATTGATGAAAAGTACTACTTTCTTGTTTAACGAAAGAAAATTTCATAACAGAATTTACTATATCTTCCAGTTGTGAAAACTGTTTGCATTCGCCTTTCACCTAGACGTACGGGGTCGGTTCCAGTAACGGGTGTGAAAAGGCATGGGGGCATGGGTTGGAAAAGAAAGTTTATTTACGAATTAATGTTTACTAATAGGAGGTGCATGTTCAATTTTTTTTTTCAAAATGAAATTAATGATTTCGTTTAAACCTGCTTTCTCGTCTAAAAATGATTTGATCACCACGATAATGTATGATATCAATATATAAAGACGTAATTAGAGACAAACCTACAAAAACCACTGTTACGTCGTCAGTCCAAGATTTTTCATCGGTGTTAGATTCAAAGATTTATAGGAAATAATGTTCGTTTTGACCCTGTTTTCTTGTTTAAGATAAATTGGTTGTATGTGCAATATTGTTGAGTTATTGAATAGATATTGTTTACAAAAAAATCACACCCAAAATTCTCTGTTATTTCATAACTAAAATGTTGTTATTCCACTCGCTTGTTACCTGACAAGAATATGACGGCGAGGCAATAACTCAAAGAGGGAACAAATATACAGATTACCTACATGGTCAACACTGTTGTTGAAAATCTCTAACACTTGACTGTCAACTGACCATTATCACCATTCCAACGGACATGGCTGCTGTAATGACAAGGTTTGTCATCCGCTTACAACCAATTAAGTTTTCAATTAGATTGAATCTGCCAATCAGATTTCAATTGCGCTGTGTGACTGTGCATGGTTCCAAGACGAGACATGGTTTTCTCTAGAGAAAATATATAGAAAAAATAAGTATATTGAGAAACAAATGCCCTGCAAACTTTTAGAAGTTGAGCAACTTTTTTCCTGTGGTTTTGTCACGGCGCCTTTATTATTCGTCCAAAGTCCATCAAACGTTCCAAACTGACCAATAATCCCTAACGCATATTTACAGTGGTCAGTCGAAGTAACTGTGTTTAGTTTACAAACAACTTGATGTAAGTACCCACTGTGTTATTTGTGATACACACTACGGGTACAAACAGACTGTAGAATATGCAGAATTGGGGAATTTTACTTAATGCAGCACTCAGTATTTCTCTCTTCTTTGTCCTGTGTTGTCTCAGCGAGCTGTCAAATTTAAACTGGACACTGTTGTAAGACCGTTACTTCTGCATAAACATTTTGTAGCTGATAAAAGGTTATAGAAGATGGGGATGTCAATGTATTAAGTCGAAAACAAGAAAGAAAACCTACTAAGTTTTCATTTTGATTTTACTGTTTATTAAATCATGTTATAATCACAGGAAACATGACTGCAGTATTATTTGGAGACTTCACACATATTTATATTAGTTTTTTTTGTACTTGTGTCGCATACTGTCCCACAATCAATGTAAGGATGACTTCAAGAATGAAAAACACATATTTTTCTCAATATTTGCAAACTATTTCGATCCAAATATCATAAATAGTTAATGGTTTCGTTTCAGTTTGATACACGAATTTTGAAACTCATCAAATATTTTTTATTTCACAGTTAATTTGCCGTAGACATGGTCGGGTGATTCTTCGACTGATGATGTACATCCTGTGTGATGGAATGGAACCGCCACACGTCTTACAAAACGTTATATATAAAGTATTTGTATATAGCTTGGTAACATTTCATATTCATATTATCAATGTGTATTTTTGTTCATTAAACCTATGTGCCTTTGAAATCGCTACGTGATATTTCTAAAAATCAACTGTTATATATTTGGTTTGCCCATTTTGAATGTAACCTGTTATTTTTACACGTATTCAGGGACTGCCTATATTTAACATCAAGCAGAAGAAGGGAGATCTAATTTTCACCCGCAGGTGATAAATTTTTAGCATCAAGCTCTGATTTTTTTAAACATTTGTTTTACAAAGGACATTTTGTGTATATCAGTTCAGCGGAGGGAATCATCTCCCTAATGAGGAAAGACCGATAACAATGCATTGTTCTAGTCATGCTTCTTCATCATTCTCAACAATTTTCTACCGTGTCTGAACAAAGATTCACCTCATTACTACCACAACAGAGCTTATCACCCATGGTGCTTTGTCCAAGATGGCTACTTTAACGTAACCCCGACATACGTGGGTCACCATCATTGCAGACACGAAGTCAGCCCCGAAGCATTTCTAAGTCTTAATAATCTCCTAAATATAAACTCAGTGACGCTTAAAATCCGACCCCCGGCATCTTTTCCCGACTTTCTCAACTATCTCTAATATGACCATCCATTTTGCCCAGCTGCGGCCGTCTGATGATAAGGAATAGACTGGCTCACGTGATTAGCTCTAAGACTGAAATAAAACAATATTAGCTCTAAAACAAACAAAAATAGTCCGGTCTAAAATACCTAACCTGCGTGAAAACATCAAACTCACTCAGCTATTACCAGACAGTAAATTCTTTGGTGCAGATATCAATATTTCAAATTATTTATCAATTTCTGAATGTTATTCAATGACCTACGTCTACATTAGTTTAATATTTCAGGGCAGACTATGATTACAGAATGTTAACCGTATCAGAACGTTAAGACAGGCAGGCAACATTATTATTACGTGAGGACGGACTGTAAACATTATCATGACGTGAGGACGGACTATAAACATTATTATAACGTGATGACGGACAGTAAACATTATCATCACTTGAGGACAGACTGTAAACATTATCATAACGTGATGACGGTCTGTAATCTTGATCAGCACGTGAGGACTGACTGTTAACATTATCAACACGTGAGGACGGACTGTAAACATTATCAACACGTGAGGATGGACTGTAAACATTATCAACACGTGAAGACGGACTGTAAACATTATCATCACTTGAGGACAGACTGTAAACATTAACAGAGCGTGAGGACGGACTGTAAACATTATCATAACGTTAGGACAGGCTGTAAACATTATCATAACGTGAGGACAGACTGTTAACATTATCATCACGTGAGGACAGACTGTAAACATTATCATGATTTGAGGACGGACTGTTAACATTATCATAACGTTAGGACAGACTATCAACATTATCATCACGTGAGGACGGACTGTAAACATTATCATAACGTGAGGACAGACTATCAACATTATCATCACGTGAGACCGGACTGTAAACATTATCATAACGTGAGGACAGACTATCAACATTATCATCACGTGAGACCGGACTGTAAACATTATCATAACGTTAGGACAGACTATCAACATTATCATCACGTGAGACCGGACTGTAAACATTATCATAACGTTAGGACAGACTGTAAACATTATCATAACGTGAGGACGGACTGTTAACATTATCATCACGTGAGACCGGACTGTAAACATTATCATAACGTTAGGACAGACTGTAAACATTATCATCATGTGAGGACGGACAGTAAACATAATTATCATGTGAAGACAGACTGTAAACATTATTATCACATGAGGACAGACTGTAAACATTATCATCACGTGAGGACGGACTGTAAACATTATGATCACGTGAGGACGGACAGTAAACATTATCATATCGTGAGGACAGACTGTAAACATTATCATAACGTGATGACGGTCTGTAATCTTCATCAGCACGTGAGGACTGACTGTTAACATTATCATAACGTGAGGACGGACTGTAAACATTATCTTCACGTGAGACCGGACTGTAAACATTATCATAACGTTAGGACAGACTATCAACATTATCATCACATGAGACCGGACTGTAAACATTATCATCACGTGAAAACAGACTGTAAACATTAGCATGACGTGAGGACGGACTGTAAACATTATCATAACGTAAGGACGGACTGTAAACATTATCATAACGTAAGGACAGACTATCAACATTCTCATAACGTGAGGACAGACTGTAAACATTATCACGACGTGAGGACGGACTGTAAACATTTTCATCACGTGAAAACAGACTGTAAACATTATCATCACGTGAAAACAGACTGTAAACATTATCATAACGTGAGGACAGACTCTCAACATTATCATAACGTGAGGACAGACTGTAAACATTATCATGACGTGAGGACGGAGTGTAAACATTATCATAACGTAAGGACGGACTGTAAACATTATCATAACGTGAGGACGGACTGTAAGCATTATCATGACGCAAGGACGGACTGTACGCATTATCATCACGTGAAGACAGACTGTAAACATTTTCATCACGTGAGGACGGACAGTTAACATTATCATCACGTGAAGACAGACTGTAAACATTATGATCACGTGAGAACGGACAGTAAACATTATCATATCGTGAGGACAGACTGTAAACATTATCATAACGTGATGGTCTGTAATCTTGATCAGCACGTGAGGACTGACTGTTAACATTATCATAACGTGAGGACGGACTGTAAACATTATCAACACGTGAGGAGGGACTGTAAACATTATCAACACGTGAGGATGGACTATAAACATTATCAACACGTGAGGACGGACTGTAAACATTATCAACACGTGAGGATGGACTGTAAACATTATCAACACGTGAGGACGGACTGTAAACATTATCAACACGTGAGGACGGACTGTAAACATTATCAACACGTGAGGATGGACTGTAAACATTATCAACACGTGAGGACAGACTGTAAACATTATCAACACGTGAGGACGGACTGTAAACATTATGATCACGTGAGGACGGACAGTAAACATTATCATATCGTGAGGACGGACTGTAAACATTATCATAACGTGATGACGGTCTGTAATCTTGATCAGCACGTGAGGACTGACTGTTAACATTATCATAACGTGAGGACGGACTGTAAACATTATCAACACGTGAGGAGGGACTGTAAACATTATCAACACGTGAGGATGGACTGTAAACATTATCAACACGTGAGGACGGACTGTAAACATTATCAACACGTGAGGATGGACTGTAAACATTATCAACACGTGAGGACGGACTGTAAACATTATCAACACGTGAGGACGGACTGTAAACATTATCAACACGTGAGGATGGACTGTAAACATTATCAACACGTGAGGACAGACTGTAAACATTATCAACACGTGAGGACGGACTGTAAACATTATCATGATATGAGAACAGACTGTAAACATTATCATAACGTGAGGAAGGACAGTAAACATTTTCATCACGTGAGGACAGACTCTCAACATTATCATCACGTGAGACCGGACTGTAAACATTATCATCACTTGAGGACAGACTGTAAACATTAAAATAACGTGACGACGAACTGTAAACATTATAATAACGTTAGGACAGCCTGTAAACATTATCATAACGTGAGGACAGACTGTTAACATTATCATAACGTGAGGACAGACTGTTAACATTATCATGATTTGAGGACGGACTGTCAACATTATCATCACGTGCGGACGGACTGTAAACATTATCATCACGTGAGACCGGACTGTAAACATTATCATAACGTTAGGACAAACTGTAAACATTATCATAACGTGAGGACGGACTGTTAACATTATCATCACGTGCGGACGGACTGTAAACATTATCATCACGTGAGACCGGACTGTAAACATTATCATAACGTTAGGACAGACTGTAAACATTATCATAACGTGAGGACGGACTGTCAACATTATCATCACGTGAGACCGGACTGTAAACATTATCATAACGTTAGGACAGACTGTAAACATTATCATCACGTGAGGACGAACTGTAAACGTAATCATAACGTGAGGACGGACTGTAAACATAATTATCACGTGAGGACAGACTGTAAACATTATCATAACGTTAGGACAGACTATCAACATTATCATCACGTGAGACCGGACTGTAAACATTATCATAACGTGAGGACAGACTGTAAACAATATCATAACGTTAGGACGGACTGTAAACATTATCATAACTTGAGGACTGACTGTAAACATTATCATAACGTTAGGACGGACTGTAAACATTATCATAACTTGAGGACTGACTGTAAACATTATCATAACGTTACGACAGACTGTAAACATTATCATCACTTGAGGACGGACTGTAAACATTGTCATAACGTGAGGACGGACTGTAAACATTATCATCACGTGAGGACAGACTGTAGAAATTATCATCACGCAAGGACGGGTTGTAAACATCATAACGTGAGGACGGACTGTAAACATTAACATAAGGTTAGGACAGACTGTAAACATTATCATAACGTTAGGACAGACTGTAAACATTATCATAACGTGAGGACGGACTGTACGCATTATCATCACGTGAAGACAGACTGTAAACATTTTCATCACGTGAGGACGGACTGTTAACATTATCATCACGTGAGGACGGACTGTAAACATTATTATCACATGAGGACAGACTGTAAACATTATCATCAAGTGAGGACGGACTGTAAACATTATGATCACGTGAGGACGGACAGTAAACATTATCATATCGTGAGGACAGACTGTAAACATTATCATAACGTGATGACGGTCTGTAATCTTGATCAGCACGTGAGGACTGACTGTTAACATTATCATAACGTGAGGACGGACTGTAAACATTATCAACACGTGAGGAGGGACTGTAAACATTATCAACACGTGCGGACGGACTGTAAACATTATCAACACGTGAGGACGGACTGTAAACATTATCATGATATGAGAACAGACTGTAAACATTATCATAACGTGAGGAAGGACTGTAAACATTTTCATCACGTGAGGACAGACTCTCAACATTATCATCACGTGAGACCGGACTGTAAACATTATCATAACTTGAGGACAGACTGTAAACATTATCGTAACGTGAGGACGCACTGTAAACATTATCATCACTTGAGGACAGACTGTAAACATTAAAATAACGTGACGACGAACTGTAAACATTATAATAACGTTAGGACAGCCTGTAAACATTATCATAACGTGAAATTATCATCACGTTAACATTATCATAACGTGAGGACAGACTGTTAACATTATCATGATTTGAGGACGGACTGTCAACATTATCATCACGTGCGGACGGACTGTAAACATTATCATCACGTGAGACCGGACTGTAAACATTATCATAATGTTAGGACAAACTGTAAACATTATCATAACATGAGGACGTGTTAACATTATCATCACGTGCGGACGGACTGTAAACATTATCATCACGTGAGACCGGACTGTAAACATTATCATAACGTTAGGACAGACTGCAAACATTATCATAACGTGAGGACGGACTGTTAACATTATCATCACGTGAGACCGGACTGTAAACATTATCATAACGTTAGGACAGACTGTAAACATTATCATCACGTGAGGACGAACTGTAAACGTAATCATAACGTGAGGACGGACTCACGTGAACATTAAACATTATCATAACGTTAGGACAGACTATCAACATTATCATCACGTGAGACCGGACTGTAAACATTATCATAACGTTAGGACGGACTGTAAACATTATCATAACTTGAGGACTGACTGTAAACATTATCATAACGTTAGGACGGACTGTAAACATTATCATAACTTGAGGACTGACTGTAAACATTATCATAACGTTACGACAGACTGTAAACATTATCATCACTTGAGGACGGACTGTAAACATTGTCATAACGTGAGGACGGACTGTAAACATTATCATCACGTGAGGACAGACTGTAGAAATTATCATCACGCAAGGACGGGTTGTAAACATCATAACGTGAGGACGGACTGTAAACATTAACATAAGGTTAGGACGGACTGTTAAAACATTATCATGACGTAAGGACAGACTGTAAACATTATCAAAACGTTAGGACAGACTGTAAACATTATCATCACGTGAGACCGGACTGTAAACATTATCATAACGTTAGGACAGACTGTAAACATTAGCATTAAGAGAGGACGGACTGTAAACATTATTATCACGTGAGGACGGACTGTAAACATTATCATGACGTAAAGACAGACTGTAAACATTATCATAACGTTAGGACATACTGTAAACATTAACATAACGTGAGGACAGACTGTAAACATTATCACTTCGTGAGGACGGACTGTAAACATTATCATAACGTGAAGACAGAATGTAAACATTATCATTACGTGAGGACGGGCTGTAAATATGATCAAGACGCGAGGACGGACTTTTAACAATAACATAACGTGAGGACTGGTTGTAAACATTAGCATGATGTGAGGAAAGACTATCAACATTATCATCACATGAGACCGGACTGTAAACATTATCATCACGTGAAAACAGACTGTAAACATTAGCATGACATGAGGACGGACTGTAAACATTATCATAACGTAAGGACGGACTGTAAACATTATCATAACGTAAGGACAGACTCTCAACATTATCATAACGTGAGGACAGACTGTAAACATTATCATGACGTGAGGACAGACTGTAAACATTTTCATCACGTGAAAACAGACTGTAAACATTATCATCACGTGAAAACAGACTGTAAACATTATCATAACGTGAGGACAGACTCTCAACATTATCATAACGTGAGGACAGACTGTAAACATTATCATAACGTGAGGACAGACTGTAAACATTATCATAACGTGAGGACAGACTGTAAACATTATCATGACGTGAGGACGGAGTGTAAACATTATCATAACGTAAGGACGGACTGTAAACATTATCATAACGTGAGGACAGACTCTCAACATTATCATAACGTGAGGACAGACTGTAAACATTATCATAACGTGAGGACAGACTGTAAACATTTTCATCACGTGAGGACAGACTGTAAACATTACCATGACGTGAGGACGGACTGTAAGCATTATCATCACGTGAAGACAGACTGTAAACATTATCATAACGTGAGGACAGACTCTCAACATTATCATGACGCGAGGACGGACTGTAAGCATTATCATCACGTGGAGACAGACTGTAAACATTTTCATCACGTGAGGACACACTGTAAACATTATCATAACGTGAAGACAGACTGTAAACATTATCATGACGTGAGGACGGACTGTAAACATTTTCATCACGTGAGGACAGACTGTAAACATTAGCATGACGTGAGGACAGACTGTAAACATTATCATAACGTAAGTACGGACTGTAAAACATTATCATAACGTAAGTACGGACTGTAAAACATTATAATGACGTGAGGACGGACTGTAAAACATTATAATGACGTGAGGACGGAATGTAAACATTATAATGATGTGAGGACGGACTGTAAAACATTATAATGACGTGAGGACGGACTGTAAAACATTATAATGATGTGAGGACGGACTGTAAAACATTATAATGATGTGAGGACGGACTGTAAAACATTATAATGATGTGAGGACGGACTGTAAAACATTATAATGATGTGAGGACGGACTGTAAAACATTATAATGATGTGAGGACGGACTGTAAAACATTATAATGATATGAGGACGGACTGTAAAACATTATAATGATATGAGGACGGAATGTAAACATTATAATGATGTGAGGACGGAATGTAAACATTATAATGACGTGAGGACGGACTGTAAACATTTTCATATTACGATTTCTGCCTGTAAACGTTGTAAAAATTATATGATATATAGATGAAGATATACTGGTCTATTCTGATCTAACAACTGTTACTTCTCAGATTTGTTTTTTTTTGTTTTTTTGTTTTTTTGTTTTTTTGTTTTTGTTCCTGACGGAAATGTCCGTACATTTGGAATTTCATTGATCACCTGGATCCTCCTCAATTCCCCTAATGCGCATGTCCATTGGTGTCAACAGCACATGTCACTCAATGTCTACTTACGCTGACTAGACCTCTCAGACAACAACAAAACATTGTCCCACAATTTGTGTACTCAAGACAAATTTAAACATCCTGACCCTCCGTACCTCTCATAAATCACCAAATATACACAAAAGTAAAATTTACATTCTCTCAAAACAAGCAAATTAACTCGAATTGAAAATTTATCACGTGATGAACTCCTTCCCGCGACCTGAAGCTTTTAAAGGGTATAATCGCTTGAGTCTACAAACACAAAAGGTGGAAGAGTTGAAGAGGGTTTCCTCTGACTGTCCCCACTCCGGACGGGGTCGGAACAGCCACTTGTGTCGAGTACTATACATGCTCGAAAGCGCGAGCTGTTGACATATCTCGTACCTTAGTGACGCTGTACACCTCATGTCGTGGTTCCCACCACTTAACAACATCAGGTTCTTCGAATGACTAGTAATTCGGAATACAGCATTCAATATTGTGAACAATTTAATAACAATTTAATAAAGTACTTTAGATATTTCTTTATGCGTTTAGAGCTTTTTTAACTTCAACAGTAAAATTATTCAAAGAGCAATCTCCTGATTGGTCCCAACAACTGAACATATCCGTATTGAACGACTCCCGACCAGGACACTGTATGTTAGATAGAATGGGTCTCAGCTACGACTCCCGACCAGGACACTGTATGTTAGATAGAATGGGTCTCAGCTACGACTCCCGACCAGGACACTGTATGTTAGATAGAATGTGTCTCAGCTACGACTCCCGACCAGGACACTGTATGTTAGATAGAATGGGTCTCAGCTACGACTTCCGACTAGGACACTGTATGTTAGATAGAATGGGTCTCAGCTACGACTCCCGACCAGGACACTGTATGTTAGATAGAATGGGTCTCAGCTACGACTCACGACCACTGTATGTTAGATAGAATGGGTCTCAGCTACGACTTCCGACTAGGACACTGTATGTTAGATAGAATGGGTCTCAGCTACGACTCCCGACTAGGACACTGTATGTTAGATAGAATGGGTCTCAGCTACTACTCCCGACCAGGACACTGTATGTTAGATAGAATGGGTCTCAGCTACGACTCCCGACCAGGACACTGTATGTTAGATAGAATGTGTCTCAGCTACGACTCCCGACCAGGACACTGTATGTTAGATAGAATGGGTCTCAGCTACGACTCACGACCACTGTATGTTAGATAGAATGGGACTCAGCTACGACTCCCGACCAGGACACTGTATGTTAGATAGAATGGGTCTCAGCTACGACTCCCGACCAGGACACTGTATGTTAGATAGAATGGGTCTCAGCTACGACTCACGACCACTGTATGTTAGATAGAATGGGTCTCAGCTACGACTCCCGACCAGGACACTGTATGTTAGATAGAATGGGTCTCAGCTACGACTTCCGACTAGGACACTGTATGTTAGATATTTAGGTCTCAGCTACGACTCCCGACCACGACACTGTGTGTTAGATAGAATGGGTCTCAGCTGCGACTCCCGACCACTGTATATTAGATAGAATGGGTCTCAGCAAAGACTCCCGACCAGGACACTGTATGTTAAATAGAATGGGTCTCAGCTACGACTCCCGACCAGGACACTGTATGTTAGATAGAATAGGTCTCAGCTACGACTCCCGACCACTGTATGTTAGATAGAATGGGTATCAGCTACGACTCCCGACCAGGACACTGTATGTTAGATAGAATGGGTCTCAGCTACGACTCCCGACCAGGACACTGTATGTTAGATAGAATGGGTCTCAGCTACGACTCCCGACCAGGACACCGTATGTTAGATAGAATGGGTCTCAGCTACGACTCCCGACCAGGACACCGTATGTTAGATAGAATGGGTCTCAGCTACGACTCCCGACCAGGACACCGTATGTTAGATAGAATGGGTCTCAGCTACGACTCCCGACCAGGACACCGTATGTTAGATAGAATGGGTCTCAGCTACGACTCCCGACCAGGACACCGTATGTTAGATAGAATGGGTCTCAGCTACGACTCCCGACCAGGACACCGTATGTTAGATAGAATGGGTCTCAGCTACGACTCCCGACCAGGACACCGTATGTTAGATAGAATGGGTCTCAGCTACGACTCCCGACCAGGACACCGTATGTTAGATAGAATGGGTCTCAGCTACGACTCCCGACCAGGACACCGTATGTTAGATAGAATGGGTCTCAGCTACGACTCCCGACCAGGACACCGTATGTTATATAGAATGGGTCTCAGCTACGACTCCCGACCAGGACACCGTATGTTAGATAGAATGGGTCTCAGCTACGACTCCCGACCAGGACACCGTATGTTAGATAGAGCTACGACTCCCGACCAGGACACCGTATGTTAGATAGTGGGTCTCAGCTACGACTCCCGACCAGGACACCGTATGTTAGATAGAATGGGTCTCAGCTACGACTCCCGACCAGGACACCGTATGTTAGATAGTTTGGGTCTCAGCGAGACTCCCGACCAGGACACCGTATGTTAGATAGAATGGGTCTCAGCTACGACTCCCGACCAGGACACCGTATGTTAGATAGAATGGGTTCAGCTTCAACTCCCGACCAGGACACCGTATGTTAGATAGAATGGGTCTCAGCTACGACTCCCGACCAGGATACTGTATGTTAGATAGAATGGGTCTCAGCTACGACTCCCGACCAGGACACTGTATGTTAGATAGAATGGGTCTCAGCTACGACTCAATGAAATTGAACAAAGATGAACATTTATTGACTGGTCTGTCTTGAAGATTTTCATTTCAACTTAATAGTATTTTGTATATAAAGTTACAGGTACCAACCAAATACCTATTACCTACAGCAGCTGTTATTGTCTAATCTCTGCATGTAATGTGTAAGAATTATACCTGACGGCTCTCGTGTTGATTGGGCGTTAAACAATTATCAACATAAATTATCGAAACGACGCACATGATAACGACACCGGTTGTCGTCTGACTGTTTATGACGTCACGCTACATACTACATAAATAACGACTGATTCCATTTCCATTCCGAGGAGCTAGTCCGTTCAATAAAACACACACGAATACACTTGTGTAAAGTAACATATACATACAATGTTCCGGTTATAAACACCTTCCTGTAATATACACGGTTCCTATATTATAGTAAAGACGGATTAGTAGAAGTATTTAAATGAGGATAAACTGAGAAATAGTATTTTAAACGAGTCGTGTTTAAATAGTAATCAGTGATCGCCCTGTACTACACCTATTGTGTCCTCATGTCAAATAAAATCCGAAACTCGGAGAAAGTCTGGTTCGCTTGAAGACTTTTCGCCATGATATGATAGTTCGTTTGAACGTCCTTTAACGCGAATAAAGATTTAATCATAAAACTGGTTCTCTTGAATTACCTTAAATATGACGTGTAATGACGTTGTACTTGTCCCAAACAATGACCCATCAATATTTAGCATTGTTTTTAAATGTGAGCATCTCATGCTCAGCCTACACTGTGAAGGTAATTCAATGTTTATAATTTGATTTTAATAAAATGACAACGATACATATATATTAATCTGTAGATACCGCTGATTACTGTTTTAGAATATAAAATGGAATCGTAGCATAATATATCTTACTGATGAATGTGAAATTATTTTTCACTTAAGTTCAATAAATTTGTTTTAGTTACATATCGTTTACACCTACTCACATATTCTGTTACATTATCAAATCAATATTCAGCACTGACCACGTTTCTTGATTTCAAAATTATATCATATAGTTTAGAAAGATATTTAATGACTTGTTGTGTCAGGTATATATATATGTATACACAGGTAAATGAACCAGGCCAACACACGCGTGTGAATGTTCCTCTAAGTTATGGACATTTTCACTGGTCATTCAGGAATCGGGTCTATTTGGATAGCTTGAGGACTTAGTATACTAGCTGGGTATTTATACGTGTCTCTGTGAACCCGCAGGCCGGAAAATAGCACACGTCTCGGGTCCCGGTGTTTATATTGCGCATTACACTTCCCATTATTCACATCTCACCATTTCAATATTTGAACGAAGAAAACATTTCAAACAGACTTTTAAATTTAATTTTACGATAGTATGTGTTTATTGTGTATTATTAAACATTCAATCTGTGTATTTGTATGTTTTAGAATCGGTGAAAATTCACGTGATCAATTAGAACTGCCAGAATTCTAGCAGTGAACCCGTTGTGCTGGTTCTGTTTAAGTCTCTGACCAGGGGAAGTTGTCTGTTTAAAGAAAGAAAATTCCAATAATATTTGACAGTAATTAGCAAGCTAATATTGCAGTATAAGTCTACCTGTGTGGACTAGAATGATATCCTATGTGAAATTGTCTATTCACTTCTTCGTTCCGATTCTTACAGGTGGAATATTGATTTAAGGCTAATAGTCTTTATATACATTTATGTACCAAGTCTGTATTTTTAGGCTAGGTCACTCAGATAGTGAGTATAAACTAATTTCATCAACTTCAGATGTTACTATAAATGGAACATAAGTATAGATAGAATATTTGTCTGTTTATGATAACCCTTGAAAAACGTGTAGGTATAAAAGGCCGTTCTTTAAAACGAAATATGAAATCTAGAAGATATTTTGTATTGTTACACCATAAAAATGTACCACGTTAATGAGAATACAGACGTTACATTAGTTATATTCATTCAGTTCTGTATGTTTCGTGGTGTCACCAAAATAGAACTAAACTTCAAGCTTTATCGGGTGTCTGCTTCCGAAATTTAAAATAATATGACATGTGATTGGCACGTCATTGTTTGTTTCACTAACCACAGCTAACCCGTTACATGCCGACAACAGAGTTTATGTATCAATGCACTGCATTAGTACGGATTGTAAAGATTTGTGGCGAGGTCATTAAGTACGTTACGACAATAATCGGTATTATTTTGTTATAAAGTTTTGTTGGGAATGTCTGGTGCAAGTGTCGATCAATTCAAAGAAATGTTTATTTCACCTGCAGATTTGTACTCTTACAATCAGATAAAAAAAACCACGTGGATGTGAATGTTATAACTCTCTATAGCGCGATAAAATTCATCAATACCGAAAATTGCGATTTTCATAATAATGTAAAATTGTAACTGTCATGTTCTTACTTAGAAGCAAAAGGTTCAGTCACCACATGTAAACATACCTAATACAGACTACCGTATTTACCCGGAAATAAGTCCGTGCAAGTCAATGTCTGGTAATAAGCCCATGCCTGGTAATAAGCCCATCCATATAAATTGTTGTTCAGTAAATGAAATAATGTTATTTCATTGTCCTGATCAAATTTTTGTCGATGGTTATGATAATTATGTCGGTCTGTGGAATTATTGCAGGAATTTTTTAATAGAAAACACAAAACAAAACTGATTGTCTTCAACTTGTGTATTTTCGTTTTTTTGTTTTTTGTGTAAATAACATAAATATATCAATGTACAAACCCAACATTGATGAACGCATTCTAAATAAGGAAAACGCATCTTATCATCGGTTAAACAACACAAATTGATTCAAAACAAGGACTGTGAACTGACTCCCAGCGACATGGCAATGAATCACATAGCAAGGGTCCAGACATACAGAAGACACTTCTGACCATCTCGGCTAGAGAAACTGAAATACTACCGAACAACATAAAACTTCTCCTCAAAAAAACACAAATAACGGTCGTTTCTATGGTAACATATTCTATAACTTTACGCCTTTTAATTTTCGAATTATTTTCCATTTTTAATATTGAAACTGTCAATATATACACGTTCTGGTCGACTGGATTTTATTTTTAAAAATCAGACAATTTTATTGTTTAGTAACCTGTTTTAAAACGTCTGAAAACGAGTGCCTCGTGACAAGCCTTCGACAGTCACCAATAAAGTACTTATATTACAGGCTTTTCAGGGACACAATGGTTTTGTATTCTTCATTGATAGACATACAATGGGCACTTGGTGAAAAAACTTTCGATGGATTTCGAAATTCGAGTTTATGACTGATAATACATTCCAAACCCTAAATAGAACTGTAATCTTTCAACTTGTATTTCTATAATAATAAGGTATAAACACTAGTCTCGTATTTACTATCGATAGAACTCTAAATATTGTATTTATCAACAGACAGGAATATCAATATAAAATTACATTTTCATTTCTATATTCTATCAATCTTAAAGGTATCAACATGTCCTACTCATTGAATTGTTTAAAACATAAATCAAATTTTATTCTTTATTATGGCACAAGAAATTTTCGTTTTCAAATTTCAACATTCCTTTATAAATATTTCAGAATGAAAAGTTTTTTTCTGAAAATGGATAACCTTTTTATTGACAATAACCCTATCGTATACATAGAGAGATGTTTTAACATGAAATAATGGCTTAAACTAAAAAAGATCTTTAGTCACAGAGAAACTAAATCAATATAATCCGACTATGATAAGGTAATTTATCAAAAATATTCTCAAGATACTTTAAAAATCAAAGATGTCATATATGTACATTTTTTTCATCCTTTGTTCCAGTTTGATCAGCGGAAACGATTTAATCCGTCGGGCACCATTCCAACTCTGTACGATCATGTTTAAGAAATATGTCTTTGAATCTTTATCACAATCATATTGTAGAATTAAGAAAATCTTATATATGGATAATTTGTATTACCTCGATACAAATACAAAAAGGTCTGATTTTTTTTAGTTTCATGACATTTTTTATTCATTTGTTTCGGATATTGCATTTTTAACCTCATTTTGAGAAGAAAATCAGTGAATAAGGACAAGGAATTTTTAAGTAGAAATTTTCAAGTTTTAAAAATTTGGCCTATCAGATAATTTCAATTCGGAATGGGGTCCATTATCGGTAAAACACATAAAAAGCCTTGTGTTGAACTGTCCCTATCCTCAAACTTGACAACAAAGGCGATATATTTTAAATGAATACAGAAAACCTGTCAGTATCTGTGACCAATGTTAAGAGGCGACATTTTGATGACGTGGATAGATCTATGATGTTCCTTGTTTTGATAAAGACTGCTACTGTAGTTCAATGTATCCGTTATTGTCGAGTCTGGATAAATAGGATATTCATTCTTAATTAATTCATTACACTGATTTACCACTAACATAAAATTATTTACTAATTTACGGCAAAAATTTAGATAATTTTTACCCACAATAAGTCACAATTTTCCTTCCTTATCATAATTATACATTTATATGTTTGCAAAAATATCATCATACATATTTTTGTAATAATATGATATATTTGCATACAAAGTATCATTATGTTTAATAGTCATTTTTATAGGGAAAAAAATACAAAAAATAGCTGTTTATAAAATACAATAATTTGAATAGTGTGTAAGATCTAATTTTGATGGATGAATACGGTGGTGGAATAGGGAATAGCCATCGCTTGATTTGAATACACATAACCAAAAGTTACAACTTAAGTACAACAACGTAATGATAACACGGCAAAAATTATAGTTCCTATCAAAATGGCGATCTTTGGGTGTCAATGAATGTATGTACATAGTTTGTGTCTTATAAATAAATATGGCATATACAACAACAAAAATTATCTCGTACACATGCGCAAGATAGGGATCATTAATTAATTCGTATGATACAGAAGGCAACAACTCATCTTTGTCAAAATATAGCAGAAATACTGGATGTAATTTGTTTTCCCGGGACGCAAGAGACATAAGGAGGCGACCATTGGTTAATTGTATCTAAGGGGTTAAAGGACAACAGCCCCGATTTGGGCGTAGGATAATACTGAATGGTAGCGAGTGTCAGCCAGCTCTTCTCATCATGTTTCCTGTCACGTAATTGACAAAAGAACAACACCTACAGGCTAATATTTGTCAATTTCATGACAGAATTCCAAAATAATTAATGATCCCTGCATCCGCAGACACACACTTCCGGCCGGAGGCAGTATGGTAAACAATACACTATTTTTTGTCGGAGAGAGGACGGGAGAAATCTGTTTTTCTCATTTTACGGAAAGAATTAATTCATTCTCTTTCCTGTCAAAAAACATCCGTATTTTACCCTATATTCGGAGATAACAATTAGTACATTTCAACATTACTATACAGTAAATAATATCATTTTATCAACATAAGCTAGACTTTACCACGTGCAAAATTAACCCTATGCACTTTCTTGCTTCTCACAAAAAATATTAATAATTTATGACATTACTTATGTCAAAATGGCAATGTAACATTATCATTCTCAAATGTGATATATATATATATTTAAATCAAACATTTAAATCAAACGTGGTTCTGTTAGAAAATACGGGCAACAGATAAAAGAATAAAAAAAAAAGAAAAAAACGTTCATTTTCACAAGGGTATTTTTTCCCGTTCCAAATAATCATGTTTATTTTTCTTTGCATAATTGGAAATTTTTTTTGCGTGCAATTGTAAGAGATCGATGTTTTAACACACAAAATAAAAAATACTTATAATCCACTATCGCGTTGTGACAATTTTAAATGTATACTTACACTCTTTCCTTAGTTGCCAAATTTTATAAAAGTCATTGCTTACATGCATTAAACACTTGAGATATAAGCGATGCCAGTTTGTTGACCAAGTTTGGTGTTGTACGGAGAACACTCCACCAATAATTAGCCGACAAAACGCCGTAGTACTGGTTCGTATCACTACTGATTGGCTCCCTTCTTTTGAGGTACATTTATAAAAAGAAAAAAAAATCAATAATTTTCACTGTAAATAAAAAAAAACGATTGAGGAACATACAGGTAGGAACACAAGATTTGTGTAAGTCAATATTGATCAATCTCTTGTCTGGACACTTTGTATTGTAATATTGCACTAAAGATTCCCATTGCCAACTTCAGTTATAAATGGGCACTTTTTCACACGTAGGTACCATCAATACCTAACAATGTTATACGACTGCAAACGATTGGTTAACTTAATATTGTAACAGCAAATTCGGATAACACTTCTCTTTAAACATTGTTCTCCGCCGAATTTCCAACTAAGAAGCAATTCAACTAGATTGAATTTGTTTCAATGTGTTTTATATCAATAAAAAATATTTTTTCATGTCATTTATGTTCAAAAAAATATTTTTGTTCTGTTCAATCTACTAACTGAACGCTCAATTCAACAGCCTTAAAACGTTACACAACAGGAACTAGCAACATTTCCACGAGATTATCCGACCTATATGCTCAAAACAAAGAAAAAACTTAATCGAACATTGAATATTTTTTCTGTATCAACTAGCTAGCGTTTTGATAATGCTAATCGAGAAATCTCTAATTAGAGAGATTTTTTTTTCCTCTTTAGGTCAAATAGATATGGATAATCTCGAGAGACGATACATGTGTTTACACATATAACTTATATAATATTTGGCTTTTAATCAGTAGTCATTCTATGGGAACTGTGTCACACCTGACTAAGAGGGAGAGCTTTCACACCAGGGTAACTGGAGTTCGTAGATTTCGATATTCGAGAGCTATACCCGGAAGTGTCTCTATCACAACAACAAGCAGTCCGATGGAAAAAACGTTTCCAGGAATCTACTGTCTTTCCGGTCCAAATCCAGAAACCGGAAGTAATTCCCACAACTAAGCACATGAAGTATTTCAACATAAATACAGAATATTCTGGTTTAATAGCACCTTGATAACACGGACACACCAAAGATTTCTCCCATCGTTCTTTGAGATGTTGTTCATAGAAATAGCACGCAATCACAATGGTAGCTGGAACTGTGTACAGTACAGAAAACACACCTATACGAATCATCAACCGCTCCAGCTTGTCTGTCTTCCCACGTCCCTGAGCCTTAATCACACTCCGGATCCGGAATAACGACACGAATCCGGCCATCAAGAACGAAGTGCCGAGGATGAGAAATATAAAAAGTGGAGCAAGAACAAATCCCCTGAGGTTGTCTATGTTCTGGTTGCCTACGTAACATACTCCGGCGATTGGGTCACCATCCACGGAAGACTTGAACAGAACGGCAATGCTCATTACTGAAGGGATGAGCCAGGCAGCCACGTGAAAATACTGGGAGTAGCTGGCGATAGCTTCCTGTCCCCACTTCAACCCAGCAGACAAGAACCATGTAAATGACAAAATCACCCACCAGATGGAAGACGCCATCCCGAAGAAGTAAAGAAGAAGAAATACAACCGTACAAAGTGCTGGACCAGTAGTCTCGTAACGAATCATCTTTCCATCGCACGCGACGGCCGCGTGACCAACGATTAGGCGAATGATGTAGCCGCAGCTGACCATGAAGTAGCACGCGCTAAGGAAGACGATAGGACGCTCTGGATACTTAAATCTTTGCATATCCACAAAAAATGTCAGCACCGTCATAGCAGTAGAGATACAACACAGGATGGACCACAAACCTATCCAAAACGAGGCGAATGTCATCTCGTCGGATGAAAAGTACGGACTGGTACAGTTAAGGGCACAGTTGTCCAGTCCTCCGGTCACTATCTCGTTATAAAATCCACTCGACTGCTCCAGACGCACCATTTTACACTGACAACACTCCGGATATACGTCCTTTTTTACTGTTGTGGGTATCCGAGGTTTGTTAGGTTTCTGTGGTGGTATATCCGGGATGTATTTTTTATCGGGAGGACGACGGTCGCCATGGGGAGGTGTAGGTTGTGGACGCGGAGATGCTGTTGAACTATCAGTTGCGTTAGCATCCACACATAGTCCAGACAACGGAAGGTTATCACAATTCATACGCTCCGGCCACTGAAATCCGTACTGGGCCATCAGGGGTGCACATCCAGCACGTGCTCGTTCACACACGGGGCGACATGCGGGGAGATGATTGTTGTATCCTTCCATACAGATAGGTGCATACATACTACACAGAAACAATCGGAGGTCCGGCGAACATTTTATCTCTACCAAAGGATAAAACTGATGAACCTCCAGTCCAGCTTCTTCCTGGGTCTCGTGATTGAACTGGTTCGGCATGTACGTAAAGTTGTAACCTATTCCACGACACATCGGTATGGTGACATCCTGGCACTGTAACTTCTGTTCAGCGCTCACCATCAAATAACACAATGTTGTCACGTAAAGTACCAACACCAAGCGTCCTAGATGACCCGCCATTGTTGTGAATGACGCGAAGTTGTGTAGTGAAATGTTACGATGTGACTACCACAGGTTTGAAGCCATAAGTTCGTATAACACTTGTCGTGCAGTCACACTAGTCCGTTCAGGGCTACCTAAAACAAACAAAAAAATCCTGGTTACATTTCTTTCTCCAAACGTGTTTAAAAAGATTTGTGCAGAGACGAAAACAAACTTCTCTTGTTTCGCAAACACTACACAGTAAATGTTGAGTAAAACGTCACACAAGAGAAACAAACGTACGCGTTTATGCCCGCAGAGAGAATACCTTAAATCGCCTTACATGTGTAATAGTATTGGCGAGGATTAAAGAGCTCTTTACTTAGAGAACTCGAGTCCTTTTTGTCGTTTTCCCTTCGGCTTCGTGTAACACTTATGTAGAAATAATCCAGCTACCGAAATAACTAACCTCTAGTGAACAAATGTCCCCTGTTTTTCTTAGTATGACTTGCACGCAAAAAAGTTCCACATGAAATGTTTAAATTGACTGACTATGAAAACGAACTGCTGCCCTTCCAGTATTTCCACTTCTCTGTGTATGAACTGTCAGGAACAAAACGTCAATTCATACCCCGACACGAGAGCTGTCAATCAAGTAACCTTATCGCCAATCAAAAGCTCTCATGTCAAAGATAAGCCCCTCCCCCCTAATTAGCTGCGTGTAAGCCAAGATATCATCTTCGTCCACCCTGGAGCGATTGGTAGGGCCTTACGCTCTGATAAAGAAAAATCTCAGAGCTCGGGAAAAAATATAAAGAAAATAAATATGGAAGATAAATATTTAAACATGCCACCGTCAATCTTTAAATCCATTTTAGTTTCCTGTAAATTAACTCTCAATATGTCAGACCTGTCTAAATAAAGAGATTTTAATCTCGATGACTTTTTAGTGGTTTAATGGGTTGGAAAATATCACTGTCAAATTTTCGGGAAGGTACAATATTCATTTCATAAAGATATCAACAAAAAAATCAGTTGGAACCACACAGCGTCATACTGAGAAATACCTTTATATAACGTGACCAGGGCAGAAATGTCTCTGTGAGCAGTAGGTAACGATCGTCACGATTCAGCGTAAGATTACCTAGGTTTAATAATGAAGTATTATTTACATCCCTGGTATTATGGGGGCCTTTCTTATTTTTCTTCTTTTTTTTTTTGTCATTCATTAGATGAAATTTACTTTCTCTTTAAAGTTAAATATTCAAGACCAAATTTGGTAATTTAGAATTTAGAATCATTTCGCAATAGTTACATGTTGTTGACGGACATAACTCTCGTTCTTTCAAACGACGACACATGAGTTTTGAAATTTGAATTCAATAAAATGTTGTCTAATAAAAGTCACAGAATTACGTCAAACTACCCATAGCAGCACGATAACCTGTAATGTGAATTTGAAATATTTTTGCATTCTTTAACTTTGATTTTGAAATTTCTCTTGTGAACAAAACAAGAATTTGTTTGTTTCCTTTCCGGGTGATTTGCACAAGAACATGAGCTATCTCTACATTCACACACAATGCTATTTACTTCATCGTTGTTAGATAAGCTCATATCTCTGGGAAATCGCGGAGGAAACGGATTTTCTTTTTTTTTTTTTTAATTTAATTTTTTTTTTAATTTAATTTTTTTTTTTCATTTCTTTCTTTTTATCTATCCTTGGTATATTTACATGGTCCTGTTTGAAAGGGGGAAAAAATATCGAAGCAATATTTTTTCACCATGAACATAGATTAATAATTAATAATCATTATTTATCTGGGTTTTTTTTTAAACATTAATAAATAGATTAACAGTGTAAACGTCACTAAACGAGCTCCCTAGCTGTGCTGATATTAAAATTGTACCTCCCAATAATTTAGATGAAGTAAATACTCGTAAATTTCTAAACTTCTAATAACTGATGCAAACAGAAAGTAAATTTCTAAACTTCTAATAACTGATGCAAACAGAAAGTAAATTTCTAAACTTCTAATAACTGATGCAAACAGAAAGTAAATTTCTAAACTTCTAATAACTGATGCAAACAGAAAGTAAATTTCTAAACTTCTAATAACTGATGCAAACAGAAAGTAAATTTCTAAACTTCTAATAACTGATGCAAACAGAAAGTAAATTTCTAAACTTCTAATAACTGATGCAAACAGAAAGTAAATTTCTAAACTTCTAATAACTGATGCAAACAGAAAGTAAATTTCTAAACTTCTAATAACTGATGCAAACACAAAGTAAATTTATTTCATGTTTTAATTGTACAAAGATTGTGTGATAGTGAACACTGACATTGTTAGAAAACATTATTTTCCCACTAAAGAGAATTTACTGCACATTGTGCGTTTAATCATCTGAAATATCAGTGACTTTTTGTGTAGTGTATAATATTTCTCTAGCATTTTCGTCACATTGAAAGTTTGACAGAGAAAAAAATATAACATTTCCTAAACATAATCATCATCTCTAAAGGGAGACATTAACGCTCTCTCTGTTCATTACAACAAAAATCTATATCACAGGGATAATTCAACATTTTAATTTACTTAAAATTTTGAGATCATGTTCAAAATGAAGAGTTTTAAAGGTCACTTTGTCACGAAAATCTCCATGTGAAATGTGCTCATTACTAACATCAAATCAGATCAGTCAATCGAAGATGATTCGTCATTACGATCAATTGTTATATACAAGTTGCGGAGCGAGGGACCCTGTAAACCTCCCCAATTAACGATCGTTATGGCACGAGTTGCTTGTCAACCACGTCACGAGCCGAGTGTGAAAAACTATGACGTAAAGTGACCAATGTTCGACCTCGAGATCAACCAAAGCCGCGAAAACATACCTCTTACGTGCGCTTGATTGGAGGTACTTAATTAGTGTCCCCAAATCAACTGACAAGTTATCACTAATTACCCTGTCTGTCTGAACTGGTACTAATAGGTACATCCCGGTAGGGGGCGCTGTAGGTGCTAATTTGTTACGATTAACGTTCTGTTCTACCACTGCTAAAGTATTGTGCTTGATGTACAAATAGAACGTCTAAATATGGACCTATGATATACTGTATATAGAGTCTTGGTTGCAGTTTGCTGCAGTGTAGCTCAGAGGCCGCGGCATGTTAGAAAAAATGCTAAAATTATTGTCATCATCTCTCGGGAGAAACTGGCCAGTGCAATCGGTCAGCGCTTCATTTTATGTTGCAGAAATAAAATCTTTAGCCGTTAAATCGTTAGGGACAATTTTGACCAAGCGAGGGTTACACAGTCTTAACCTAGTGAATCGTTTGATAATAATTCTCATTGTTTTCGATTCATTGTGAATTCACATTTTCTTTATCAGAACAGCAGTACGTATCAAGGAATAAATGTTGAAATGTAAAATGTCTTGCTTGAGACGGTTGGAACTCTTTATTGTAACCATAGGATACCCGCTTTAATACCGGACACTATATAAGTTGTTTTCCTTTTTGGTCGATGTCACGGCGATTTACAAGGTTTAAGGTATTACCGAATCTAAATCACCTATCGAGTTTTAATCTGTTTATTATATCTACTTATGTAACTCTCGTCACAACAGTTAGGGTGGACAGTTCGGGGAGAGTCGGCAGTCACAACAGTTAGGGTGGACAGTTCGGGGAGAGTCGGCAGTCACAACAGTTAGATTGGACAGTTCGGGGAGAGTCGGCAGTCACAACAGTTAGATTGGACAGTTCGGGGAGAGTCGGCAGTCACAACAGTTAGGGTGGACACAACAGTTAGATTGGACAGTTCGGGGAGAGTCGACAGTCACAACAGTTAGGGTGGACAGTTCGGGGAGAGTCGGCAGTCACAACAGTTAGATTGGACAGTTCGGGGAGAGTCGACAGTCACATCAGGTAGGATGGACAGTTCGGGGAGAGTCCGCAGTCACAACAGTTAGGGTGGACAGTTCGGGGAGAGTCGGCAGTCACAACAGTTAGATTGGACAGTTCGGGGAGAGTCGGCTGTCACAACAGTTAGGGTGGACAGTTCGGGGAGAGTCGGCAGTCACAACAGTTAGGGTGGACAGTTCGGGGAGTGTCGGCTGTCACAACAGTTAGGGTGGACAGTTCGGGGAGAGTCGGCAGTCACAACAGTTAGATTGGACAGTTCGGGGAGAGTTGGCAGTCACAACAGTTAGGATGGATAGTTTTTACACAAGAAAAACTGTCATCAAAACTCGTACAATGTTTTACCGTAAAGTCAGCAGTTACGTGATTTTACATTTGAACGCCAACCACTGACCACCCACAGGGGTGGACCCCGGCATTTGACACCTCCCTCCCACCACCTTCTTCTTGGACGTCGCCATTTTCAGCTTGTCGTTATTCAAAGTGCCATGTTACATGCCATCGAAGATAAAGAAAGCCATTTTGTAGTGGCGACAGTATTACGAAATGTCAAAACAAAAACAAGTTTATATAAATTATTTTTGTCATTTATCAATGACTAATTTCATCTGCAATTATATCATTAAGTCCTAATCTTTTTTTTTTAAATTCCGTGTATCAAAAGGATGTGATACACAAACCCATATATACAACTAAATTGTGTTCATGACTGACCCGATTCGGGAGTTCGATCTTAGGGGTGGGTGATAGAAGAGTTATTGTCATTAAACATATTATAGCACACGGAACGTTTCAGTCTGTCATAATAATAAACTGTATTTAAAATGTAGTTGTCGAATTTTGATTTGGCCCCCGATGTCTCCCTTATCAATACTTTGACCGTGACATGGTCACATTTATATAGAACGGTGTAAATGTTTTTTTACCTGACACATCCGATCATGTCTGGACTACTAAACACATTATAGGTTTTAAGGCTCCTGTTCGCCGTACAGTACACGGGCACGGGTAGAATTTACATCAAGTCTGCATGCAATCTCCCCCAGTTATCTCGTTAAATGTGTTTTTGTTAAAATGCTTTACGTTTATTTACAATGTGTAAAAACGGACCGGGGTAGAATGGAGCAGATTTCTTTATTATTTACAAGTTTAAATAAATATAACTTAGTTCCCATTGATAAACACATTTAAACATTGAGACGTTTTGTAGGGGTAAGAAAAAAATGAGGGAAAAACACATTAAAACAATGAGAGACGTACTCTTAGATATAAACTGAACACACGGTGGCTCGTTCATTTAATACTTCTCTCATTAGACACATAATTAATGACCTTGGCGTTTCTGCTTTATCATTTATCTCTGCAGTAATTAAAACCAAGATGTGGTGTAATGTTACAATGTTAAAAGTGACACGTATTTGGTTGACACGAAAACCTGTTTACCAACCAACCTGATCTACGAA
This sequence comes from Ylistrum balloti, assembly GCF_031769215.1. Classification (NCBI taxonomy): domain Eukaryota; kingdom Metazoa; phylum Mollusca; class Bivalvia; order Pectinida; family Pectinidae; genus Ylistrum; species Ylistrum balloti. Next base: position 522,985 of record NW_026782446.1, on the reverse strand, counting down.
AGTTCTATCGCGGATTATCTAAATCCTTGAGGGGACAAAAGTGTGACAACCACACAGAACCATAGATATAATGCCACAAGTAGACAGTGTAGGACATAATATTTGAAGACACGAAAATGAAAAGAAGAATCCAATATTGTAAGGCACGTCTGAGACAACAAGACCCCTAGTGACATGTGTTACAATCAGACAGTTAAGAGCCCGAATATGACGGACATTGTAAGGCACATCTGAGACAACAAGACCCCTAGTGACATGTGTTACAATCAGGCAGTTGAGGGCCCGAATATGACGGACTTTGTGAGACACGTCTAAGACAGCAAAGCTCCTAGTGACATTTATGACAATACGGCAGTTAAGAGCCCGAATATGAAGGACATTGTAAGGCACATCTGACACAACAAGACCCCTGGAGACATGTGTTCCAAACAGGAAGCTTAGGGCCCGAAAATGATGGAACGTGTGACACACGTCTTAGTCAGCAAGACATAGGGAGACATGTGTTAAAATCTGGCAGTTAAGGGCCCGAATATGACGGGCATTGTGAGACACGTCTTAGACAGTAAGACATAGGGAGACATGTGTTACAATCAGGCAGTTAAGGGCCCGAATATGACGGAAATATGGCACATGTGGGACAAAAAACATAGGGAGACATGTGTCATAAAATATTTTGGAATAAGTCGTGAATATTTTTTTCCCGCAATTAATATCATCATGCTTCCGTATAAACATTTTATGTTAAGAATGGCGATATGCTGTCCCTAAGCATATATCAATATACGCTGTTTTCAGAAATAAGACATATTCCGATACATATATCTTACATTTTTGATTTATATATATATAGCTGTTTGTTATTGCGATTGTCACATTATTGTACTTCTATAACCTCGATCTGGCTTTCAATATTCAGTGAAATTGGACATTTGAAGATGTGCCACTTTAACATATTTGATATACGAAGAGACATCATTTTCAGTGATATATATTTTTTTCAGTCACAATCTTCTATTGCTCCTCCAAATTTGTATTACAGAGAATATTTAAGATAGGAAATCTTCAAACTCATTTTTAGATATAGCGATAATCATAGGAGTCCGAGGAGACCCGAAGTGAGAAGAAATCTATGATAACATAATAAATGTTTACTAAACAAGTAGTAATGCCTGATCAATCAGACTGGCGTAATGGGTTTCGTCCCCAATCCCTAATCTGTGTGTACGTCCACAACCCCTGTGTATATGGCCCCTTAAATAGGTAAACCGAGCCCCGTGTTGTAGTATCAGCTGGTAATGACGAACTCGTGGTGACAGCTGGATTTTACCTAATGGCTATTTGTCTCTTCGTCGTCAAGTCCGTTGTCTTTGTTTTGGGTCTAAGTTTTGGTCAGTTTTAGAGATAACATGGGATTAAGGGTTTACTGTTGCGTAAGTGCAGTTGACAGAGTGACCGTTGGTCAGGGGAAGGCTTCAAACACCCAGGTCTGAAACTATTTCGGAAATTTTATCTAGTGACACGACCACATGTAGAGATACTGCAAGTCTCGTTCATTCTCGCGAGAATTGTTTTTCCGTACATGGACGTTTTTATATCTCTCATGTAACATGTAACATATACGAATCATACAAAAATGTTTCTAAAACGAAATTTATATTTTATCAAAACCAATTAACATCTGACTGGACAACGCATTATTGTACAACTTATTCTGAGTTTGGACCGTACAATAGTAAAATAGTTTAACTGAGAGTTTGGACCGTCTTGTCATCAAGCTGGACTTACTTCTGTCTGATTTGTCAGACAAAATATCTGATACTTTTGCTTTTCCAGTTTGTAACACACATTTTGATATTCACGTGCACGGTCAAACGATATGTCAGAAATACAGACGAAGACTTTGGCTATCTACAACATACTTTTCACTTGTTTATATTTTGATTTGATCTAGCAATGTATTTTCGGCCAATAAATTCAAAATATATAGTTTTTGTGGTTTCTTTTATGGCTGCTATTAAAGAAAATGAAACAAGGACTCATGATAGAAATCTCGTCGTCAAATATTTATTCCTTGCATGTTTACCCTTCAAATTTTCGTGAAATTGTTAACAAATTCCTATTTAATCTCGTATGATTTTTTTCAGCTTTCCAAGCGTGGAACTCTTCAATGAAAGTAACATAATATGAACTTCTATCTAAGTCAGGAAACCGTTGGTGGTGACATGTAGAGATAATCTATTTGACACCATTTCAGGATGATACCGGAAGTGCGAACTCTCAAGCATTAAGATAACACTGAAGCAGAGTTCTAATGTACACTTGAACAGGTGTCTCCTGTCATAAATTCAGTGTATGTACTCCTGAGAAAATCTCCAGAAATTAATTAGAGTATCACTATGGAATCGACTCTAGGATCTATCGAGTTATCAACTAATCAGATATTCTATAAACTGATAAAGATTGTTTAGCTTCATAAGAATAATCTTATAATTAAATGTAAGATTGACTGTTTACACGGCGGACCTAGCGGACTGGGATACGTAGTCATAACAACAGGTGTTAAGGTTTATTACCAATAAACACACTGACGTGTAATCCCCATCAGTATACATGGAGCTGATGATGTCAGGTGTAACAGGGGTACGATTGAAAGAGAAGCTCCATTTTGTAAAATAAACATATCAACACATGTTGTTAATCTCTCACTGATAAAGATATTTACAAATCGACACAAGGAAAGAAAACAATCGGTTTTAACCAGCTTTGGAAAAAAAAGGGACGAAAAATTTCAAGTTTATAAATCATAGGCATAGTAAGGCAGAAAGACATTTGGCAAATAAAATGATATTTGAAAAATAAGTACACATTAAAACACGAAAGCCAATGCAGATGACAATTTTAAACTGATAGGGATTCCCCTAAAACTCAAGGACGCGGAGAGAACTTTAAATGTTGTGATATATTGATAGATGATAACGAAGGTTCGGGAGGCCACAGCTGGTCCGGGAGTTTATTATATAACAATTTTCTTTACGTCAGTTTGTGTATGTTCCTGTATCGACAAGCTGAAGACAAGTGAGGGATTGATCCACTTCTATAAGTTAACTCTGAGTTTTATCAACCTCTACCAGATTACAGTTAATTTTATACTCCAGATACGACATCCTTAATCCTGTAAATGGGGCAAAGATGACCGTATACCTACAAATGGCCAAATAGAGGACTTACGCTGGTCAAGAACGATAAGAAGTCCAAACTATTGATATAAATTGGTTAATTATAGACCTGGAAAGTTCAGTCTCGGTTATCAAACATGTTTGTCGAGTCTTTTCCAGGTCACCCTCTTTCAGATAGTGGAACAACATGAAGTTTATGGAGTAAAAAATATGCACCAAAGCATGCCAACTGAACTCGATATATAGTCGTTTGCTTTCGAACTACAAATGTTTTATTGTTTTAACTTATTTATCACGCTTGTGGAATGGAATTATCCAAACATGAGAATATTGAACATTGCACGATCGATATTTGAATTCTTTAGGGAAAAGAAAAGCTGAAACTAAGACAACGTTCCAATTCGAAGTACAGAAAATTGGCGATTAAAATACAAACTAAAGACTTCAGTTATGAGAAAATTACAACACATCTTTAAATCCCTTATTTCCAAACTTTGTTGAGGAATTTTTCGATCATCTCAGTATGGAAAGAAATATCATACAAATGTCGCGAGCGGGATATATTTTGATTATATATCTTTTTAAATTTTTGTTTTATTTCCCCCCAACGGAAGGAAATATAAGCTAAAAAAACACCAACAACCCGCCCCCCCCCCCCCCCAAAAAAAAAAAAAAAAAAAACAAGAAACCGGGTTAACGAACGACGTCACACTATCAGTCTGATTTAAAATTAAAAAACACAAATGGGGGTTATCGACTACATTTTCCTTTTATTTATACAACAAATAAAGAGAATGTCAAACTCGCACTAAATCGTTTCATATTAATGAGGATTTTTTATCATTAAGTACGTCTTTATAATATTCTTCTGTTGTCATGATAACATAATGGACAAATTATGTAAATAGAACGATTGTAAAATTAGCATTTTTTCCAGCAAAGACTCAATAACCCTTTAATATAATAGCATTAACATTTCTCAAGTATGGTTTCTATGGTTACCAACAGAAACATCATTTAGAAGTGACCAATATAAATTCTTGTAAGTCAAAACGCGGAAATACTGAAGTCAAATTTTGCGGGTGCACTACAAAATGTAGTACGTGATAATATATGTAATATCCTATATACGTGAATGATTTGTAAAACATACATTTAAAACCAATTAACATTAAGTGTGATCAAAATACATGTATGATATGATCATTTATATGGTCAATACAATGGGTTGTATTACAACTACAGACGTTTTACGTGAATGAGAAAACCTGTGTTATGGGTTGATAAGTGGACAGAAGGTTGTTTTGATGTGGAGTTGTGACAGACATTCTACGAATGTTTACCCCATATTGAGACCTTAATCTTTTGATGCTGTTTATCTCTAATTGGGTCCGAAACTGTCAAAGTGGCTGACCCAGCAACAATACCTGTATCTTTGATAACATTCCACAGGTGTGGTGATGAGGAGATCAAAGGCACTTAATTACAGGTAAAATTGGTACTTATAACAGGTAAAAAAGCAGGTGAATCTCGTTAGTGTATGTTTTTGTATAAAGCCTAACAAATAATTTCTACCCTTGTATAAATGACCTTGTACAACGAGAAAGATAAATTGTGTTCGCAGATTTAATCTATATTGACCATTTCCGGTCATGCGTAGAGCTGTCACAATTCAGTGACATTGATGTTTACTAAATCTGAATTGTTCATTTAGCATACGATTTTATTTCAGGGAAACCTATTTTAATGCTTTGATATGAACAATGTTAAATTTTATAAAAAGAATCTGTTCAAGCATTTAGAACGAGGTTATAAAGTAGTGGCTTGTGGGTTTTCTCGAGGGAGACCTAATGTTATCTAATGGTCAGTACATCATACACTGGCCACAAAACCAACACGTTTTGGTAAAACCCTTCAAATCTGGCATAAAACTAAATAAATATTTGTTGAACGTCATGCTGCTAGGGACGGGTCACTACCCTTCGTGTGATTGAGACTCTTTTGGAAGAGTAAGGGAGTGTAGGCGCGGGGTGGGAGGAAGAGAGAGATGGGGATGGTAATGGGAGGGGAAATTGGGGAGGGGATTTGAAGGGTAACGCATATATTTATATGTTGTGTCCAGACGAACATCGACATGGGTATTGTGTGTCATAGACGGGATGGAAGGACTGGTAAAGTAACCGGATTGGGCGAGGAGGAGGGATAAGGTGACTTCATCTGGAGCTGACGTCAAGAACGTTGAAAACGAACGGAAACGGAAAGTGCCGGAATTTTACGATTACATATAAATACTAAACCACGAATCCCATGAGCTTTCAGGGCTGAACTGAGGCTAATGTGGGATTCCGAGTTAACACATAGTTCATATACTTTATGACTTCAGGGGGGAGAGGGACCATTTTACAAAGTTAGACATGAAGGAAGGGAGAGTATGACACGAGGATGGGGAGTGATTCATAGGTTATGACATTAGGATGGGGAGCCATTTACAAGGTATCATGACATGAGGACGGGGATGTACAGGGTATTACATGAGGTATGGGAGGCATTTACAAGGTATCATGACATGAGGGCGGGGGATTTACAGGTTATGACATGAGGTATGGGAGCCATTTACAAGGTATCATGACATGAGGGCGGGGATTTACAGGGTATGACATAGACCAGAAAGGATTTACATGGTGTGACATGAAGGCGGCAGGCCGGGATTTAAAGGGTATGGCATGAGAACTGGAGGGGGTTTGTATGATATGACATAAGCGCGGGGAGTGGATGTATAGAATATGACATGAGGTTGTGTGAGTATATTTGTGGGTGGGGAGGAGAGGGGTGGGGAGTGGGGTGGGGGGTTACGGGTATGACATGAGGGTGCATGACATGCCAGTGAAGGCAATAACAAATATATAGATATATCATGTATTTTGACGAGGATAATGTTAAAAAAAACAACTGGAATTCTTAGGTACATTGGTATCATCAACATATTAACGGTAAATAATGTATTTATCTGGGTAACCATGAGAATATAACTTTGATGTCTGTTTCATTGAGTTTTCTGGTTAAGATTCGGATATGATTACTAAATTCAAAAGGCATTATTTAGATTTGAAATATATTTTTCCTCACTGAAATATCAACATTATCAACGACACTTTTCTAAAGAGGGACAATTTTAAATATTTGGGGGGGGGGGGGGGGGGGGGGCAGGAATTAATCATAATTGTGATAGAGCTCGTTCTGTGAAAAAAGGACACCAATCATTGAAATTTATTATTGTTAAGTAATTAAGGAGGTACATGCTTCTGTAACTTGGAATGAATAACTGTACATTGCATGTTGATTTTGTAACAAATATAAATAACGTAGTAGGGTTTAATTAGCAGCTCACGATATTTAATTTTATATCATTATTACATTGTATGGGTGTGAGTTATCACACAGTTATATATACTTGTATGCTATCTTACTCTGTTCGGTCTATAATCAAACTCAATTTGTAAATGAAGTGGCCTACCTTAAGTTGGTCTGTTATGGATGGGTCAAGTCAGGACTGACCGCTATCTTCAGTGGTCAAGCTGTAAATGTTGGCCAGACTTAGATAGCCAGAAGCTTATACTTACTAGTGTATATATCTAACAGGACAACAAAGAATGGAGGAGGAGTCGAACCACGTGTAAATATTTATTTACAAAATCTTTAAAACATATTATAGGTAGTGTAGATAGTCACCTAATGACTATCACAATACGGCCCCATACCGATCTTTATTATCAATAGATAATCGAGTCTTTTGTATCAGCCCCTAAAACCAGCTCCCTACAAAACAATGGTGAACCCTAGGGGCTGTTACAACAATCATGAGACCAGCTTAATCCTGTACTACCTGATTAGGGGCTCTCACCTCTAACCATACACAGTCTTGTTTTTACATTGATAAAGGTCTCCAAAAGCCACTCTCCACAAGCCTGAATAGGTGTCAATCAACGGCTTTTCAGGCGAGTTAGCGTGTTTTTGAGATAATTTGTAGACATTATACTCGATATAATAAAAGTATCACATTGAAGCATAGTAATTAATATTTTTCACCTTTTAAAATGCAATCCCTCTTTGTAAAGATACATATATTAGGCATTTAGTTTCTGTTGATGAGAACTAAGGTGTGTATTTATGTAGTAATTTAACTGTAAACTGCAACAAATTTGTTATAATAAGTTTGCTAGTGCTTGATAAACTATTTATAGAATTTCAAACACACAATTGTAATATTGTGAAATGACTCTTTATCTAATTCTTTGAAATGTTCTTCAAATAACAGTCACAATGAATAGATGTTCTTTAAAAGTTTATTTCAAACGTTAACATTTTGCTGTCAGTCAACGAATGAACTTCGAATGAACCTTGCAATTTTTAGTTGTTAATTGTCACAATTTTTAAAATAAAAAAGCGATAATCGTTAATTTATAGACTGGGAACGTAATCATGTAGCTTGTATTTCGCACCCACATCTGCCCATCCTTTGTTTTATTCTGACTTTGTTTTTGCACCCCCCACTCCTCTACCTGTATGACTTTGTTTTTGCCCCCCCCCCTTAATGACTTTGTTTTTGCCCCTCCCCCCATCCTCCATCCCACCCCCTGTTTCTGTATATCTAATCGAGTACATTGTGATGATATCGGACACCCTTGTAGAGTTCTATATACATAATGGACCACTGCTGATATAGACCATGATCTTGTTTACACCTAAACCTTCGACTTTAAGACGATACATCTGTCTCGCGTGCTGTAACCGGACGTATGTGTAGACTTTAAGCCAACATAAACAATGACGTCATTACACCTAACATGTACAGCTAAACCGTTACGTCACAACACACCGACAAGTTAAGCCGATACACGTGCAGGTAATCGTTAGTCAATTCAGACTGCTAAACGCCCCGTAATAAAACAGCAAGATGTCAAATAAAATTCAGAACAATTATCTATAATATGATATATTGGACATACATGTAGACATGGATGTATGTATGTCTGTACAGTCCATTTGTATTGCTGGTTTGTGTTTAAGGGACACCCTTTATAACAGTATAGATCGGCATGTTACTCTGAATTACAAAGAAATGCCTTTCTCTACTGTCAGGGTATATACCCATCACCAACAAACCATCAACTTGTATTAATCACTCCTCTTGGCCCAGATGTGAGGGGACCTACTGTGGGAAGAAACCGGTGTACCCCGGGGAAAACTCATCATGACACGTGACCTCTTCCCCGCCCTACCTCACCCCTCATCATACCTGTTCAGGTGCAAACGTTTTGGTCAATGGCAAGTACGCTACCACTATACTGATGGGGTGACATTCTGGTGAAGTTGTGATAGATTGGTGGGGCGGCGATGTGAGATATTGGTGAGGTGTTTTTGTGAGATATGTGTGCGGTGACGCTGTGAGAGTTTCAATGTGTCGACGCTGTGAGTTATTTGGTGCAATGTCGTTGTGAGATATGTGTGCGGTGACGCTGTAAGAGATGTCAGTGTGTCGACGCTGTGAGATATTTTGGCGCAGTGACGTTGTGAGATATGTGTGGGGTGACGCTGTGAGAGTTTCAATGTGTCGACGCTGTGAGTTATTTGGTGCAATGTCGTTGTGAGATATGTGTGGGGTGACGTTGTGAGAGAATTTAGCATGTCGACTCTGTGAGATATTTTGGCGCAGTGACGTTGTGAGATATGTGTGGGGTGACGCTGTAAGAGTTTCAATGTGTCGACACTGTGAGTTATTTGGTGCAATGTCGTTGTGAGATATGTGTGGGGTGACGTTGTGAGAGAATTTAGCATGTCGACTCTGTGAGATATTTTGGCGCAGTGACGTTGTGAGATATGTGTGGGGTGACGCTGTAAGAGTTTCAATGTGTCGACACTGTGAGTTATTTGGTGCAATGTCGTTGTGAGATATGTGTGGGGTGACGTTGTGAGATATTTTGGTGTGTCGACGCTGTGAGATATTTTGGTGTGGTGACGTTGTGAGATGTACATTATGTTGACGTTTTGTGAAATTTTCTTTTGTCGCTTTGTCATAATTTAACACACAACAGAACCTTTTTTTCATTCTGAGAAAAAAATGTCCAAAGGAATGCTAAAAATGTGAGGATTTCTTAACTATATTTTAAGAGACACACGTCAGATGTGACTACATTTCCAAAACAGATATCTAACTATCGAACGGGACTATTTCATTTAGAAGAAAATTGCATTTTTCACAGAAGACGAGTCTTCCTTTGAGAGCAAGAGATCTTTAGCCTCAGGCTGGCTTCAGCTGTGTGCTGCCGCCTCTGTTCACCGAAAGAATTAATTAGAGTCTGTCGGAAAAAAAACTTCATAAAATTACAGCAGATACTATGAGTCATTTGTCATGTTCGAATTCGACAAAACCAGTCACTCTAAACCGGAAGTCGGGAAATAATTTGATGATAGAAATAATTCAGTGTTTGTGGTTCAACACCTCATGTGACCATGACAAAAGGGCGATTAAAATGCTAAATGATGACGAATAATAAGACGAAACGAATTTGTCTTTGGGAATTGCAATTTCGTGAATTGTGTGGACAAAAATATTTCCATAATAAATCGTTGTTATGAAATAGAAGATTTGAGTATTTTTTCGGCATCAGCAGTGACTAAGCAAGACTCATATAAACTTGATGTCAAATTACACAGAGTTTTTTTGAAGTTATGAAAGTAAAAGTTGCATAGCGAAACGATTTCGTTAACAAAGACATTCGCGTTAAAAATATTGCAAACTGGTGTGCAATGTAGACCAGTCAGTACTCTTAGTTAACAATATCTTGCAATCATATAGATTTTGAATTGCTACATATATGAATTAATATATAAATCTAGACACTTTCTAATGAACTCTGACCCTGCCTTACATACGGTTGCTCCGTATGGATATGCACGTTCACGTTGTATGGAGCTTTCTTACACGTTCATTGCACGTTACACAGTCTAACAGATACCAAAGGCCAATGGTGCGGATATTGACATGTGGGGATCGATTAATTACGTTTGCTTGGTCATGTCGGGCAATGTACGTGCATTTGGAAGTGAATCACGAGGTCTATGAGACACAGATTAGTCATATGTCTTATAAATAAACACGGACAGCTTCAAATTATATTGTAAAACAAATATTCCATTGGAAATAGTTTATTTTTTATGAAAACAAACCTGGTAAGATCGGTTACTTCCAAGATATTTTGTCCACTTTAGGTACGCTGACCATGTTTGGTCTTGGAACTAGATATAATTTATTCGCGTTTGATTGTGTTTATATGAGTTTGTCTGCGGTCAAGCTGACCAGTCTGACCACACATCATCTTCATGGACAACCTTTATCATAGTCAAATCACCTAAGATGAGAAATGGACGCCAGTTGATGTCTCATTTCGTCTATGACCAACTGCTATGTGAACGATTTTCGATTTCTACATGCAGTTTTTATTATGGATCGAACACGATAAGATAACGTATTTTTAAACGTTTTAACGAGCACGTGAAATGGATTTGGCCAAATCATAGTAAATGTTTTACATCATTTCGTCGAGATGTTGAAGGTGGTTTAGACCAGAACGAATTCAATTCTTTGCCTCTTTAAAGATGTTATCAAATGCTCTCGTCAACAACATAAATACTAAATAATAGTTTTTCTTATCCGAAAACTTATCACAGGAGAATGAGTGAAATTGAATCACTGACATAAACTAGAAACTTTTATATAAAAAACAGACTTTTGGGAAAAAATATGTTACTCCCTTATTCTTTTACTTGACAGGAGTAAAGAATAGGACCGAACGACTATGAGAGAACACGGAGACTTTATTTCTATCCTGATTACTACTTTCAATGTAGCAACGTTATCAGATATAGAGACACAACACACGCTTTAGTCAATTCATTAGACAAGTTTGATGTACAGTAAGCACTGATTAAATGGCGAATATGGAAAACTATCACTTTTCTTTTGTAAATGATTACTCTAGCTCAGGCCTATATTAGACGTTTAGTATCCGCTTTATGATGTAGGTGAATAACTAGGCACAATGATTAAGTCAGCTTCCGGTATGACGTCTCAATCAGGTTCACGAGAAGGTTTGTGCGCTGTTGCATCACAAATGAAGCCAATCAGAGAAGAGAGAACACGGACTCTATCGCTGACAATGGAAGGTAATTTAGACGTCGATGAACGAGCATATAGTTACTTCCGGTAAAATCGACGGCCATTCAATGTAATATACGGATACCATATATGTCGTTACTAGTTAATTTCTTGTCTTCTGAATATCTATTCGATTCGCTGGCTGACAGTTCGTCAATATACTTCGTCACTAAGGGTTTAATGGGTAATTATGTATACTGCTCAATAGTACTAATACAATTAATGGGGATGGGAGGAGCAGTTGTTACTCAATATCACTAATACAGACCAAAATCAAGCATTTAACTGACATAGTTCGTCTAATTGCCGGAACCATACTACCGCTAAATCCGGTAGACGCCAGATTTTCCGATTTTGGTTTCTCTATTATGCAGCCATAATGTCGGTAGATTGTTAAACATAAGGACCGTAGAGACCAACGTATGGTCAATATGAACGCTGAAACATTTCGGCGTTTTCAGGAACTACAATAAACCACCCAAAAACAGGACATAATACTGATATGAAATGACAATTGAGAAAATATTGCGTCATGTTTGTATAATATCCATTAATTGTGTAAGCGGAATTTGGATTTGTGTTTGAGCCTGTAAATTCGATTGAAATATGTTGTTCTTTTACCTGCATTTTCATAGAGCAGTAACAATCCAGCCATAAAGAGAGTTCGATAAGCGAATTTTGTTTAATCGAAATAAGAAATAATGCACTTCCATTTTAGGCAATTGTAGTGACAACAGTGAGAGAAGACAATCCCAGGGAGTCTACCGGGGTGAAAGAAGGGTGGGGTGTGGGGCTGGTGTGGGGGTGGGAGGGATGGGGAGGGGTCATACTTATCTTTATCGCTCAATATTTTACGTATTACGTCATTGCAAAACACAAAGAGCCTCGGTTAAATGAAGGTCGCTGTCATAAGCCACGCCTGTGTTAATATCTATAGAGAAAGTTCCGTTTAAACACCCCGTTGAGAAACTCTGTTTTCATTTAACCTCTAAACCAAGTAGAAGAAGAGATAGAAAAAACAAAACACACTGAGATTAGGAAAGTTTTCATTTGCCGTGTTTGTCCTCGCTGTAGCTCGGCGTGTAAACTGTTTGAGCTTATCCCCTGGATGTGCCGACCCAGCCAAATGATCGCTCACGGAAAACTAGAGTGAGACATATCTAAACAAATAGTTTACTCTGATTAGCAGCTTTTGTAAAGAATTTTGACAATTTATCGCTTGTTTCTACTGGTTGTTTATGCATCTGCTCCGTCCAAGATAAGACACCGTACATGCCAAAACATTGAGGATTTCGGTGCCAAGAGAGCCCCGCGTGGAACCCTACACAGAAGGCACTTGTTACGGCGGCAAAGTGAAATTGTGACCCGTTCTGTATATTTTTAAGACATCCTAACACGACGGGATCACCGATGACATTTCTAATTAATTCGTCCAGATATAAGTATATATAACTTCAACACATTCTGATCCACGCACGATAAAAAAAAGTACATGTAGAGTTCTGATTTCTGTTTATAATTGGCAATCAACAGTTTTTTCTGTTTGTTTTTTTGTTGAATTTTTTCGACTAACATTATATTGAAAACAATTTGTTCAACGCCGTGCTTATGGTAATCGATAAAGCAAAGAGTAACTCCCCCCCCCCCACAAAAAAAGCAAAAACCAAACACATTACAAGTAGGCCAAAAATAATTACATTTCTGATTGAAAAAAATGGCTAGAAGAAACTTATATTTCAAAGTAAAGTGCATATTTTATATAGTATGCACGAGAAAAACGTCAATTAATCTCCATAACGGTTCCACCGAACTCCATTCCTTCCCCCTTCTACACGTCCCTTCTCGTACGAACCATCCGTGATACGAACTTTCACATGTCTCTTTCAGTACCTCTCCTACCCCATTTTCGCGGGAGGAGGAACGTGCCGTCCTTGACACGGAGTGAAGGAAGTCTAGTGATTATAATGTTTATACAAAGCTAAATCATTGTGAATTCCAGTTAGCGATGGGTAACTGTGTTCTCCGTATCGTGCTGATCGTGTTATTTTATCTCATCACAGAAGATCTTACAAGAAGGGGAAAATATACCATTTTCCTTCAATTTTCAAGACATGAAGATAATCACAATTTCCTTGTTTATGATAAACTTGAAACTTAAGAACTTGTGCATCCGACTCGCAAAATTTAGAAGAAGTTGTCGGGCAGAGAAGACGGTACATATGTTGTCTTTCCTTCAGACGTCTGGGGTTCGATTCCCAGCCAGACGCAAAATGGTGAGGAATCTCCATCACAATTATATTTTTTCCCCGAGTACCACGGTTTCCTCGCAATAACACACCATACGTGTTTCCCAACTAATCATCGATATTTTTTTTCCAAAATAACGCTGCGTTTTCATAGATTGAATACATTTTCAGATAAAGTTTTGAGTGCAAGACAAAAAATCCTATTATACTTGACGACAAACTTCAAAATACCTCCTACCCAACCTCTATATAGCTTTATATTGTGATAATAGAACGCTCTTTTTTGTTGAAAATAGTTTTCGTCCATGTCAGTTTTATGATCTTTTAATCCCATGGACTTGTCGAATACAATGATCGATTTGTAATATTACAGATTACATACGGAGAACGTATTGACGGTAAACGAACAGGTAAATATGTAGGAAAGGGTTTAATTTGTCCTCTGTAGTCCTTTGGGGCACAGACCGACCGTCAACTGTCACAGACGACCACGTGATTGACGAGATTACTATTTACATTCAGTCTTCATAACTATGATAAAAAGATACCGTGCTCAGGTAAAGTGTCATAAAAAATCGATTAGCAAATTGAATAAAATATAATTATTTACTTGTCAGTCACAACACACGTGTATAGACAATGGTGTTATAATATTTGACGACACAAGAAAATATCCGACGGCAATGCGCCGGAAGCGGAAGTACGTTCGATAACAAACAGCACACGACACCTGCCGGGGTATTATACGATTCTTTGCTATGATAAGCTAGAGAGTTCTAGAAAAGGTTGTTCAAAATCCTGTTTTTGCAGATTTTCAAGTTTGTGACATCATTGACGTCTAACAACCATCATTATCCTTGTCATATTATTGACATATGAAAAACAAATAAAGTCGTATTGACATCTATCAGAATAATTGATCAACACTTAATCTTAAAACATGTATACTTGAAATGTGAACATATTGATTTTTTATATATTTAAACAGGCTTTTCGTAATTCATTACCATCTTAGTCATGCACAATATTGTAATAGTATTTTTCACTTTGATTTTTGTATTGATGAATAGTGAAACTCTACCTTATGGGAAGAATTCTGGGCTTGATCACGACTTGGGGACCTAGCATTTGCATTAAGAGTAATGTTTGAAAATTCTGACTACAACGACTTAAATGCCTGAGGACCAAATGATGTCTAAATGCTCGGGAGCACCTACAACATCGGTTCACATGGAGAAGTTGACAGAACCCTAGCAGCATATGTGCGGATGGGGTCGGCCAAATCACCGCCTAATTATTTCCGTGTCCCACTGCGCGCACCTTTTGTTGACGAGAAGAAGACCGTTTTAGACTCTGTATTTGTTCGCCAGAGCGTGCCAGACACAAATCCGCGATGAAGTGAATATCATCCAAATCACCTCCTTAAATTTTAAGTTCTATTAAGTTTTAAATGTGTGGCAAGCTCTCCGGCAATGTTCGCTGAATGGCCGCCCCGCCCCCCGCCAAGACAATTGTGTCCCCAACAAAGAAGTACTCGTTCGGCGATTAGCGTAGGGGCGTGCTGACAAGCGGAACTAAGCACAAGTTTGTCGACAGTGACAAATTTACAACACTAGCGACAAGTTCTAGTGAAGGAGAGGGGCGGGACCGTGTATATGTATTTTTATATATAACAGTTATATGTCTATTGGAATTTCTGTGTCCATTCATATCCATTGTGACGTCGTAGAGGTCAACTTACAGTGTAGGTGCAATAACGACGAATTCAATTATATTGACAAACCCCATACTTAGTAATGACAGGTACGCGAAACTAAAATTAATATGTTATCATGAATCCTTATTATTATCATAGATCATTATCCTGTATGTTTCTATTTTACGACAACCAGTTAGAAATTACAATCATGACGATTCTCATCCTCAGTATTTTTTCCATTCAAACATATCCTTTTGACAATCTTGAGACTTACTAAGCCCTCTCCCAAAACTACACTACACAATTAGGAGACGAAGAAACATGAATATTGATATAAAATATACAGAAATGATGGCGAATCGTTTATACATTTTTATACATTTTTATACATTTTTATACATTTTTATTTCTTTTTAATGAAACACAAAATATTTTGTAGCATCATACCTTACTTTTGTAATAAATTTTATAAAAGAATCATCAATGAATAAAACCAAACAGAATGATGTCATCAAATCGGTTGACGATCTTTTGTTATAAGTAGATGTGACCTTGACCTTTCGACTATGAAACACAAACTGAACCAAGGTTTTATCATTATTGGCCTTCACGTAAAGTTTGATAGAATCCCTTCAAAAAGGAAATCACCATGGTGATTACTATGGGTATGTGTAGCATTGACCTCGTGATGGGGACCATGAAACAGGAAGTCGTTAAGTTATTGTATCATAATTGATAATGGTGTATGTTTTGTTGTAATAAACTCGAGATGGGACGGACATGCAGAACGCGATATGTTCGCTCTAAATAAAGCAAAAATTGCCTGCTGGATTTTAACTGCTCTATAGTTTGTTTCAATTGTTTCAATCAGTTTCTAAATGTATTGTTTTTATAATTTAAAACAAAACCAGTAGCTGGTCTTCGGTCTTCTTAAGACTAACTTCTCAGTATATAGATGTTGGGAAGAGATCGGCACCTCTTCAGAGCTCAGCACTACAACAGGTATCACAGGTACAGGTGTGGTAAGATTGCTAAGAGTGTCAGGTGTAAAACTGTTATAAGATACCTATAATACGTAACTCGACCTACAGCTACACCTGTGAGATTTCGTTCTTATTAAACATCGGAAATCCCTGTTCAGGTTTTAATGAACTAATCAGTAATCAGAACTTGTCGTAACTGGAGATTTCTGCTGAAGTGGGTTTTGAATCATGTAAATCCAGATTTCATGGCTATTTTAGATTTTACACGTATACTGGTTATACAAGTGTACTAAAACTAATACTTAAACTACTAAATAGATATCAATATCGAAAAAATATTGGAGGTCACAAATCAGCTGAACTGGTCTCCAGACTAAGAGGTCTATAAAATAAAAGACAGACGATCGTAGACGTGCAGTTAGTGGTTCGATTCCCACGCGGATGGCATCCCCTCAAAACATCGAATTTAAGATCAGGTTTTAAGCATGAACCATCAGTTATTACGCAACCTTCACGGCTTTCTGAAGACATTTTAATCCAGTTAGTTTGGATAGATCTTCCGCATGCTGTTCAATAAGGTAGTTACCGGTAACTTCGTACAAGAAAAAAAAAGTATAGTTGCTTTTTTCACTCTGTCTTAATGAAATCTAAGATCATCTAATCCAGACAATAATGCAAACCAATATTTCCAGTAATTCCCGTCCATCCTCATCTTCCATCCCCACCCCTCTACCCCTATTATGTTAATTCCTAGTATGAGACTACTGCCACACCAACAACTTCCCCCTCCCCTCCCATCCCCTCCCCATCGTCCATATTCCTTATTATCAGAGGTACAAATTGTATTCCTAATATCGCCTTATCTCCTCGTCTTTACCGAAACATAGACATCAAAGACACCTAAATGAGTGCCCGTCCCTTGGGATCCTATCCACGCCCCCGGGAAAACAGGATGCATCAAATCGCTTGAATAAAGATATCATATTTACAGTACTGAGGGCATAACATACACAACACATTGCTAAATCAAACGTGTATGGGTTTCCATGACACAACAAAAAGTCTGGCCGGGAAACCCGGCCGAGCAGATGACTCGGACAATGTCCATTTGTACAACAATGTAGGGCACTTTGGATGAACGTACTGGAGAAGCTGCAGGGAGCAACATAATGAACCACTCGGGATGTGTCGAGTCTCCAAACACCGCCCAGAGGTCTCATTTGTCCAGCCAACATATATTGGGCAGGTGTGGTGAAAATGAGTTTTGAACTTGAACTTTGGCAAGACGAAAAAAAATTCGTACTGACCGATATACAATATGCTAATACAAGTTTATATCTGGAGCAATTTTAACTCAGATTGTAACAATAAAGGTGTTCGTCTCTGGTCGTAGTCAACAAGACTTTAGCACTATTTGAAATAGGTACGTTGTCTTCAAATAGCCATTGTGTCAATGATTATCAATCTGAGTGACAAATATAAAAATGTCGATGTCAATTTGAGGACAAAGAAACGGAATCGCCGATTGAAATTTAGCATCAACTATGGATTGGTCGTTCTTCATCGGTGGTCTAGCTTAAACGAAGGGACGTAACTCTGTGGATCAGAATGCGATAGTACGACTAAGTATGATAGAAAATAAGATTTGTGATGTACATGGTAGTTTAGTCCTACACCATGTTATCGAGACAAAATTACTGCTTCTTAAGCAAATGGAACATCGCTAAGGGTTACAATCTGATCTGTTTACAGTCATGTGGATCCCTGTCACCCAGACAGCTTCTGAACCTCAGAGTATATAATCATATGGCAGTTTATGTCGTTAGGGAACAATGGTGATATTGAATCGAGACCTTTGTCCGGAATATCCGACTGAGC
Source organism: Ylistrum balloti (assembly GCF_031769215.1). Lineage (NCBI taxonomy): Eukaryota > Metazoa > Mollusca > Bivalvia > Pectinida > Pectinidae > Ylistrum > Ylistrum balloti. The sequence goes on along the minus strand of NW_026782446.1, from coordinate 504,788 downwards.
TGACCACTGAGGTAATTAAACTATCAACGCTCGAGCTACTCGTGTTTTGGCATCACAAAAAAAAGCACGCGCTATCTAAAATTTTCCAATAATTATCCCCGTTTTCTTTGTCTGACCTATTGGCCAGCCAAACTAAATAATGCTATACCTTGTGTCTTGTATGCGAGACAAAGCGCCGATCTTCAAATACTGTGACGTCAATTTAATGTGAAGACACCTGTTTATTAAATATTGGCCAAGTCCTCCTGAAAACAAACAAATTGTACATTAACACGGATCACTGCTTAAAAGTCTACAATACTTCATGTGTGTATACTGAATAAATAATGATAAATAAAGAAAATAAATCGCCTTCATTTCCCGGGCCAGGGAAAATTATCGGTCAAAAGTTGGTTAAAATATTATATATGTATTCTGTCAAACAGCACACTCCAAAGTTTCATTAAAGCCCCAATATACGTATAGTGTAGAATCACACATAATTATTGAGATATTCTCTAAGATGTAGTTAAAATTAAGTTATTCAAACCATAGTTACCATGACTTTGTGCATAAAGTATTGATATATGAGCAGTTGAAACTCGCTATTTGTAAACACACCTCTATTTTAAACACGCCGCCATCGAAATTACGATTGTTGCCGAACCACGTCGGAAAGTTCATGACCTGATCTCGCGAGAGTTGAGGTTTCTACTTATAGAGGAAGCACATATGCAAGATATGTCTTCGGTAAGTTTTTGTTTACAAACATTGTTTGCGAAGTCTTGTCGTAGACTTGAGGTATTCCTGTGATAAACATTCAGTTTTTGGGAAATTATTAGGAGGAATAATTAGTTTAGAAACGATACGACGCACAATTATAACGTAAGAATTCAGAACTGGCCTGATGTATGATTGGAAAAAAAGGAAGCGACTGGTAAACGTCTGGACTGTGTCTGCCATGTTTACACACGCGGAATATGCGCATGCGCAATGTCATCGCTACGAGCGGTAATGTATGAATTATTGTGGGTCCCACAATGTTTATTTTCCAATTTTTTCAATTTTTATTTAAATTGAAAACAGTCAGTTTTATTTTCTTTAATTAAAGGAAAGTATTTGTTTTGTTACATATATGACGGGGAAAATAAGATAAAGTTTGTTTTTTTATAGTGTTTTTTACGTACATTGGGGCTTTAAGAAATACATTTAAGTTCTCATACACCCGCTTTTTGCGATTTTTTTTCGAGAAATATATCGCGCTTTATTTGATTAATACTTCCTAGAGAATTCCGTAGAGTAATAAGAATTTGACGTCACGTCATAATTTCACATTTCCCAATAATTTCAAAAAAAAAAATATACATCACACTATTAAAAAAATGAAAGTTGTCAATTAACTTTTTTAGTAAGTTTTTGAAATGTTACTTCCATGGAGTAGGTTATTGGCAATATCTTACGACATAAACGAACCACGATGGTTTCAAGTTTAAATGGAAGAGATGTGGCAAGGGGAAACGATAATATGAAGAATTGTAACCATAGCAACGTTGTCCAGTTTTTTAGCAATACTTTTACATATAACGTAGCCTTCGTGCACGCTGTAAGCGTTCGGTCTTGTCTAATTAAAACTATAGAGAAGAATATCCGTTAGATATTGATTACTTTGAAGTTTAATTGCCGCTGTGACGCAACGGTTTGTTTGTCTGTAACCTATGACCTTTATTAACAGCCACGAAAACACCTGTGACCGCGTATTATACCTGTGTCAACAGCTTGCTAATATTGTAAAATCTCATTATGGACGTTCCACTGTACGAAGTCTCCTAGTGGTGACTACTATAGAGAAAGGTGACACTAACTGTAAGTTTTTCTCTCCTACAAAACACCACCCGACTCCGCCATTGTTGTGATTGAGAGGCGTTAATCACTGTGGAGTCAATTTTCTATTGTACCTTTATAACCCAAGGGTATTCATGATAAAGACATCTCTATCACAGGCGGGGGCAACGCCATGAAAACTGTCGTTCTAATTAGACGAGATATCAAAAATGGAAATAGGTACATACCCATAGGCATCCTCTGACAGTGAGGATTAGTAATGTACCTCCGCTGTTAGTGGGGGCGAAATAAGGACAAGATGACGACAACTTATTCGTCATTCGCTTTCAATGAATCCAATTGTCAGAAGAAATGAATCTCCCATCGGCATTTTCTTTCATGTAGAGGTCAAATATTTATTGTTTGTTTGTGTGTTTTTTAAATGATAGAAAGACTAATGTTTTACATTATGCTCAATGCACATATTTTTTCGCGAGTTTATATATTATGAACCTTTTTTCTGCATTTTGTATTTTCTCAAGTGGCAGTATTCCGTTAGAAAAATTAGCAAACAAACAAACGTTCCTGTCCCAGATATTCAACTTTTGTAAAGAACGATAACTCTGTGTAAAACTGGTTTTCTGATATATCCACGGGATGCGCGGAATGATAGTACACCCTATTTACTTCTCTATTTTCTTACTTGGTGATATGCTCTCTATTTTATTGTTTACAATAACTATCTTCTCTATAGAGTTGTCTCCCCGGAAATACCCCTCATAGGATCGTTGCTGTTTGTGGAACGAGGATGTAAATTAGTTATCTGTTATTCAAAATGACCTGCCTTTCTGAAAGCTGAAATATACATTGTTTACTTGGGAAAGTATTCGTATGAAGACTTCATGATTTTAAAACTTTTTTGGATTTCTCGCGTGTTATGGTGTTATAAGGACAGTAAGCTGTGGGATTCGGTAATAGAAATGTTGAATTTTCTTGTTCTTAATAACAATAAGAAATGATTTAGGTTGATTTATGAAATTGATACTTTTGGATATTTTCACACAGTTTGATTGGCCTGATCTTGTTTTTGATCACGTGGACAAAGTTCTATTATTAAACAACGCACCTGTGGCACAGAACCCCTGTATACAGTCTACATATTTTTTTGCGAAATTTAATATCATTTAATTTGTTTACATACACCTTCTTGTATTTGCAGACAAATACTTGATAAACAATCAAACTTTTATTTAGTCATTTTATTGGGTACAGCTGAGTTGACTAAGGCCCAATTCATCGCCTTTACAATGATTTTGTAGAATATAAAATAAACATACGATCGATAGACATATTCATTCGCTATACGGAACAATAGCAAAGTTCAATTTCGATTCTTTCGAGTGTAATATACAAATGTGATCGACTGTTTGTAAAACCCACACCGAGGAGCAGTTCATCGTGTCGTGTATCCGTGTATCAACCGTTCGTTTTTACACAGTTCAAATCGTGGTATTACGAGTTTGTTTAAATTCTCTATCAAACAAAGCGCATCTTTTTCTCCTTCAATATTATCACTATATCATTGTTTTCGATCACAATTTATTTTAAATATTTAGACTATAATTCACTTGTATAAACATATAAGGTTAAGGGAATGAGGACTCCTTGAATTAGGCGTCTGAAGTGGGACATGTTTACACCTGGATATCAATATTGCAGCACCAGGATCTACCAGCTCTCCTATCTTACCTCTTACTATTTTTAAAAGAGTTTGATTTAGATATCTGTCCTTATAAGGAACGGCAGGTGCGATATATATAATCAAAACATCCCAAAAGGAAACATTCTTAATTAATCAGCGTCATTTGGATTATAATTGGTTTACAGCCTAATCATTTACAATAGAACATCGCTACATGTAAGTCACTATGTGTACCTTTTCCCGAGAGAAGGAGACACGTAAAATCGTGAAATCTATAACGAAACTTGAACTATAATCAGGACAGTTTCATTTAAATGTGTCGTTTCTACACAAAATAGGAATAACTAAAGATACAAGATTGTATTATCCGCGTGCAATCGCTATACGTTTTGGCTCCATAACACAATGAGCAGTAATATAGAAGGCATTACTCAATAACTGGGTATAGACGGGACACACAAATGGTAGCTGTTATCTGGAATCTCTGACGTCTAGAATAAGAAACTGTCACACTTGGTAATGTGCTGTGACGTCCAGTCGAAGAAACCGTACATCGTGTTTCTAAAATCGTGTAAAACCTCTCACAGACAGCCCTCAAGTGTCGTGCTCTCGACCTAAATGACGCGTCAAGGTCAGGGGTCAGATTTACCCCCATCTCTTTGTGAGCTCGTTAATAATCTATTCCTTCGGAATACCTCGATATTTTCTTTCATTGGAGAGTACCCGGCATATCCTCGCGTCCAAATTAGAGCCGGCATTGGTGACAGTTGTCAAGTGACTTAGCGGGGGGCCGTCGGTCGCTCTATAGTCTGCTGTCAAAATGGGGACGTGTTCAAGCGAAAGTGAAACTTAATTACTAAAATCATTATCAGTCGCTACCGCTGGTAATGACAGGGTGGGATATCCTCATCAGAAATCCCAGAAATTATCTGCGGAATTCTACTCAAACAATAGACACGAGCTCTTAAATGGGGAATCATCCTGTATTGACCAATCACATCTCGTTATAGGACGAAAAGAAAGGTCATCACGCGCTGCTGAAGGTCAGACGACTCTACCCGATGTTGTCATGACAATAGAACAAAGTTAGAAAAGCTAATGTCACAGAAAATGGCCAAATTTGTTTTCAAAGTGGTATAGGGCTAATGTGGACAGGTCTAAGATCAGACAAATAACAAACAAAATTATCACTACAATGCCAATCACTGTATGTTGGATATAAATGAAAGTTTTAACTTTGTTTACAGAAAAAACTGATAAAAATAAAAAAAGACATTTTTTAAAAACATATAGACATAACGAATATTGTTTTTAAATGTCATTATGAAATTTGACAACAAAAATTATCGGGCATGCTTGCTTCATACTTTATACAACATTTCCTCGTAGTTCTGTAAAGAACATTTAACGTGTATATTAAAATACGAAATAAAACTCCTGAGAGTTTCAGTCGTTGAGTATAAAACTATTTTATTCCACAGCTTCTGTCGGACACGTCACATCGCTCTCCCCTTCAGACATGTCAAGTCTCCATCACAAGTCGCGTGTACTTTAAACAACATTAATTCTAGTACAATTCTACGATTCATCAAAAATTCCAAATCAAATGCATGAATAATGTAATTTATTGAGAAACAAGAAGTCGGCATTAGGCCATGCTCGGCGTCAGAGTTTTGTTTGATTCGTTATGACGTGTGGGATTCCCTTGGGAGTCCTTCACTGAACTTCAGGGCACAGAACCGACCTGCGCAGTCCTAGGTAAATCTTGTAACCGAAGCGGATGCTCCTGACGAGGGAGAATTTTCTTAGCATAAACTTTGCGTGTCCATGTCTGTTGGAGCTGTCTTCAATATTACGATAAGCTTTCTGAATTTGTGACATAACATAATTCTTTATGTATCATTATGAAGAACTCGATAACGCTTATCAATAAACATTTCACCAGCATTGAACATATAACGACTTTTCACCCCAACAACGAGGAGCCCTCATCATTGACGTGGAACACATCTGTTCGGAAACTCTCGGGAAGAAAGGTCAATAAATACGATTATCCGTGATGGATTTCGAGACACTTGACCTGATCTAATGTTTGAGAGGTTGACGCCATCTTGAATTCTTCGTTATAGAAAACTGTAATGCAATTTAAGAGCGATATTTGTTTACTCTGATCGGGGAACATGGTATTGTCTTGTTCGCCATCTGGTACATTAATCATTGAAGCGATTTTAAAAGCAATGTAAGATGTACTAGTATGGTGGGGGATATCTAAAGATGGAGACAACTAGACTTAATGCTAGTAAGGTGTTTACTAGAAAATCTCACGAAAGTTGTTTGATAAAATAAGTGGTTAAGAAAAGTTAGGAGGATGAGGATATCAAAAAGGACATATAAGATGAAAGTTGAGACGGTTGGGACCTTAGGATAGCAACTGAGTAAAGGTAGAGTGTGGGGGTGGGAATGGGTGTGGGGGTGGGGGTTGGGAGGGGTGGGGTTGTGGTCGGGTACGTGAGAGCCGAAACAAGAAGTGGAATAACGATAGAGACGGAGACAACTAAAACCAAAATTAATGTGAGATTGAACTGATTTTGAATGAGATTATTTTGGCGTTTCCGTTGTAATAAGAGTGAAGCTCTGTACTGGAACATGTGTAAGATCACGTTTCGTTCACGCCCAGAAAGAGAGATCCCTGAAGTTGATCCATCTTAGAAAAATTCTTCCGGAAGTGAAAAGCATGGAGCTTCCGAAAATGAAAGCCACAGAACATAGTGCTCTGCACTTTACTCGTAGCTCATGTTAATTAAAAATAATATGAACAATGGCAGTCATTTGGAGCTTTGTTTTTTCATTTGACGACATTAATAATTTTACTTAAAATTTAATGAACTCTTCCTTCCACGAATATTGTATTTATTGTGTTCCTTACTAGTTCATGGTATTTTTTTTTGTTTATCCATTCGGACAATCTCTGTATGTTCGTAGAGTAATATACTAATCGCATAGTCTCGTTCAGCCAAACTCTTGATGTCTGCACACGTGATGAAGTGTTTTGGTGATCGAGAAAATTTGTCGCTATGTCCACCATGTTTCTATACGCCATTGATGCAAAGTATTACCGGGAATTACACTTTCGTGGCACATCTTCATGACCGTTAATATGTGTGATTTTTCACCTTTTTTTTTTTTACTTCGCGCGTGTTATCTTTAGGGGTCACATTACAAACGGCCACGCAGGTGCCGCTGAAACTACGCTCGCTACTACGATGACGTTTTTGCTTTACTGAATTTGTTTGACTGATTTTCAATCATTACGAAACATGATTTAACACTAATTAAATTGGCATGATTTAATATTTATTTAATCATGGAAATAATTGCGCGATCGAACACGCACTGTCGCGCGCCAGATTTTCTTCATTTCTTTAAATACAAACCAGATAATCAAAATCTATTGGTGTTTTATCTTTTTTTTTTATGTTTACAACAGGTATTATCATTGTGATATATAAGCTTCGCTCTTTCCAGGTACTACCTGGATGATATAGAAGAAGAATACTGAAAGGATACCTTTCCAATCACAACTGGTACCAAAGTGGTTTCTCTCTGTCTACTGAAGTCAACTAAATGGCACCAAGAAGTAGGTAGCGATTAAAAAAGAATCTAGAGGTAGAAATTGATAACAAAATCGTCGCTAGAAGGGCCAGACCTCTCCACAAATGTATTTTATTATCTATTGTAACTTCTAAAGTGCTGTCCAAGTAATATATATATTACAACAACTTCGTTTCTATCGTATGTTACGGACTGCAACTATTTCGTGGTGCATTCTGGGTGATTCGTGGTGCATTCTGGGTGAACACATTTTTAAACGCATATGGTCGTTGCTAAAATAACATGAGCAAATATGTTTCCTAAACGTTTGCATGGAACAGGAGATGAACGTGTTAGTAAAACGTATTATTACAAGTGATGTTTTATCGCAAAACCCCGTGTCTTCTCACTAGGTGGCGCGCCGTCACTGTCAATCTCCCAGCATGCACCACAGCGTGTTGCCCCATCTGACGTCAATCCACGTGCTAAGTAGCCGAGTTTATTTGAGGTTACACTGCATACTAGCTGTGTTATCCTAGGTAAAGTCTATAATATGCTTGTTCAAATGCGATTTTATGCCGAGACCGACAAGGGAGTGATGGCCATCTTTTGTTTAAAAAAATAAGAAAAAAATCGAAGCGATCTCTTGTCAAATATGGAATTCCGAGGTAAAACAAAAGACAAATAACAAAACAATGTACGATGTGTCACATTGATAATTTTTGTAAAATATGTTTATAAATTGATATTTTTTTTAATGTGGGACAGTTAATACTCATATACTAGAATACCAGAGCATTGCTATTAAGTTTTAAATAAATTTTCTTTTGTCGAAGTAGGAAGATATGCCATGGAGTGGTTCGTTTAAGTTTCGAAGTTCAATAAACATTGATAGGTGTTTTATATTGTATTTAAGAGTTTAGACTTAAGTTTTAAGTATATCGTGTGATGTATACGTATGTGATTAAATATTAGGTGAGGTTTATATTACTGCATCAAATTGTCTTGCTGTACATCGAATACGCGTGTGGTTACCCGTGCACCGAAATCCTTGCAACACACTTCTTGGTACACACCAAATACGCGTGTGGTTACCCGTGCACCGAAATCATTGCAACACACTTCTTGGTACACACCAAATACGCGTGTGGTTACCCGTGCACCGAAATCATTGCAACACACTTCTTGGTACACACCAAATACGTGTGTGTTAACCCGTGCACCGAAATCATTGCAACACACTTCTTGGTACACACCAAATACGCGTGTGGTTACCCGTGCACCGAAATCCTTGCAGCACACTGTCTTGGTACACACCAAATACGCGTGTGGTTACCCGTGCACCGAAATCCTTGCAACACTCTGTCTTGGTACACACCGAATACGTGTGTGGTTACCCGTGTACCGATGCAGTGCTTTTGTAACATCGCAATATTATCTTATGTGTTCAAATCTCATGTTTTACCGACTAAACTGTATTGAAAATTAGATTGAGAAACCAGATATTCTATACACAATACAATATGATTCGTTGAATCAAGCGTTCAATTGACTAATACCAGATCCTGATGACAGGCGTGCGCAATATCATGTAACGATAACCGCGCTCCGGATATCGCGATGTGTCAAAAACGTCTAAACAATGTGAGGACTGGAGGGACCTAGCTACAGATTAAGGTCTATCGTGTGCATGGGTGGTCTGCTGTGGACCAGACAGAAGTCACACGGTGGAATTGAACAAACGCTAAACAGTAATTTTAACCCCGCTAATATGCCATATCTACAGACGAGTTTTATTTTGAAATTTTTTACATTTTCACTTAATTGCATTTAGCAGGTAGTCAAATTTTCATAAAGAAATTCATTTGAAATCTTGAAAAATGTGTACATGTATTACACATTTTCTTTTCATTATTAAAAAAAACCCACTGAACTTGAATGTGTCATAAAGTTAGTTGTAAGGACGGCAAGGCTGAGTGATCGTATATAGATAAATTTCGGTATGACGTAAGATATCCGTCATTTACACCCGAATTGTACGAGAAATCACGCTATCTCCGCACTGTTTGCTTTTACATTAATCACTGTCTAGGATGATTGCTGCTGAGTAAATCCGGTTGAGGGTTCTGAGGTGTCGTACGGTACTTTACTCACTTACACGTCTATCTAACAAACAATACCAATGAATAGTCATTTTGTCGCTCCATTTTCAATTCATGACGAAATGTCTTTGTCCATATATATATATCACATCCGATCTCTGACACGCGAGGTCAACAAAAACGTTCTAGGGTTATACAAATATTACTCTGGTGTTATATACTCGAAAATATTACATGAGTGAATTAGCTGGATAACAGGCCTTACGATATATTTATAATTTTGTGTTTTTAATTTTTATTTCTATTAATTTTGTCGTAAGCTTGATGTATTTCATCTTGTTGCATATTTTCTCACTGGTGACTAATGTTTTGGATGGACCAGGCATTTTAAAACATAGAAAAGTATTTTTAAAAAAGTAGTATAAGTTATCATAGGCTCCCGTCCCCGTGACTCTCATAGGCTCGGTTACTCATGTTGCTTTTCTACTCAACACCCTGGGTTACGTTGAAAGCAGCGAGTTATTAGCACTATGGAGTTAGTTTTCCTTCTTTTCATAATTATTCATATGTATGAATGAGATTGATATCATTCGTCATCGTAAAGAACAGCATTAAAAACAAGAGCGATAACAACTATTCACAGTGTGATAGGGAAATGGAAAGTTGGACGAGACCTCCGGAAACTAACAACTGAACGACTGGGTGGGAAAAAAATTACCACATATTTAACCTTTTGCTTTATTAACCAATCGAAACGCGTGATTTGCGGTTAACACGAAAGGTAATTAAACAACAATGTCTACCTTATACAGAAATAAAGGAAATGTCAGGGTAAAGCTCCCGTGATCGAACTTCATTAATTTTAGTACGTTCCTATATCATATTACGTAAGGGCACCTGTTCTGCTATGTATATACCTGGCTGGCACTTTCTCCCGTGGTGACATTTTGAATTAGTATCTGTTGGGTCACAGAGTAAAATATTTTAATGACTTCAATTTGTCACCGTTAATGAGTGATAAACAGGGCTATGTAACGCTATAAGACACTCGGTGGGGAAGCAACATAAACATTGGGGGCGTGTCTGTTTGTGAACCCATTCCGAGGTAGCAGATTATTTCTGTCGAGAGTGACTTATCCCGATTTTGGTAACTCGTGGCATTTAGCGGAAAATATTATCATCATACTTGTTCTGACGAAAGCGTCAGCAGGTTCACTACAGACCGAAATGTGTAACAAATTCTCGGGGATTATTGTTATTATTAAAAATATGATCATCACGTGTCTTGATATGAAGTGATAAATGCTTCTTGATTTTACTTGTACATAGACATCCGGAGGATAATACTTATCTCTGTTTGTCTCCCGATTTGAACCTGTTTCAACTATGCTATGTGCTTGTGAAACATATTCGCTTCATTATCGAACCAATATGAAAATCAGACATAGAGACTCTTTTTAATGTTATAAAAAATTGTATTTATACCTGTTCCCCACATCACCGATCCTAAAACCAAAACGGACATGGTATGATTTATTCCGGATTTTTCGCCAATTTGGAAATTAACAAATGTCTTCCTCTTGAATAAACTGATTTATATGAATATAAAGGAAACAATGCGACATTTCCTGAATGAGGTATATAGGTGTTGTCCGTGTAGACACACCTATAGTGATAAATACATTGTAACACACCACTTCGTCTCGTGTGAATAATCACACCGCACAAAACGAATGCGTCTGTTGTTCTCCGGAATTTAAAAGTAAAATTACCACCCACCTTTTTGTGATTTTTACAATTCTCTAAATATGAGGTAAACATATGATTCTTTTATCAACTGGTCCTTCGATTGGAGCTTGAGTGAGTTTGTCCAGTGATATTCATAAAAAAAATCCTTGTTATAGGTAATAAGTCCTGTCTAAACGCGAGAACGAGAAGCAGATTGAAGCATAAAGACAATTGATAAAGAATAAACATTATTTTGGTTGCATCACGTATGTTACTGAGCAAATTGTCGAGTGTAACTTTAATTTACAGCCAACCAGAGCGTCACAAACTTCCGAAGCACGTGTTGATCAGAAATATTTGATCGAATCTAGATAAATACGACAGAAAATTTAATTTCAAATCCGTTTGTAGCTATATTTGTTTGTATCCAAAAGCAAAAAAAAATGTGAACTTTGCAGGGGTGATATTTCAATCACATTTACATTTCTGAAATATTTTCCTAACCGATCACGGTAATATTAAAAGTTAGAACCGTTTGTTTTTTACATTCTCCAATAGAGCTGGCTTGCTATCACTATCATCAGACCATAGTTTCAAAAGTCGTTTGAAAGTTCAGATTATTTGCTAAAAAGCTATTTTATTCATATGTGCTGTGCTGACTTTTCCATGGGTGAATTCAGTGCAGCCATACCAGCAATAACATGGTGATCTAGCCCAGACTAATTAAAAATAGGACTAAGAAAACACAAAAACGAGTATACATTTTGTCTTTTTTGATTGAGTGTATGGATTTAATCATTTTCTCGTTTTCTGTGGAGGCTGTGCTCACCGGTAGATGACAAACTAAACCAGGCTTCAGACAGCTGTTCAGCGTAATATATCATACATTCGACTTTGTATCCGAAAAAAAAAAAAAAATAAAACTTCTCCCGTTTTAACCATATCTTAAGTATGTTTTAGCGTGGCAACCAGCAGAAATTTACCTGTTAAACAAAGATTAATTGTTGTTTTTTTTTTTAAAGAATTATGTCATTTTATAATTTAAAAACGGGTCCAAGTTCCTCCGCCGCTTAAGTAATGAAACACGTAAGGTCACGCAATTGACACGCCGTGTAATTAAACACTAAAATGTTGTGTTAAGTCTTATTTAACATGGAATACAATACTTGCTAGCTTGTTGTTTTATACGGGCGATGGTTTATGTCGTGTTCGGTTGATTTAAAACATTTCATGTATGGTACACATTGTTTCAAAAATACAAAAAGTAAATTTTATTGTTTTACAAAAACATATTTGTGATACTCTTCCAAACCTACTTAAGGCTTTACCGTATGTTTGTTTTCACTTCTAGTGTTTTTACATGTAACCTCAACCAATTATGTAAAATGTTTAAATACCTGATTCAACAGATCAATACTCACCAATAACGATTAAGCAGACACACGTTTAGCTAAACAACATATCTGTGAAGATCCAATCGTCTGGTTTTCGATATCTACAACATAAAGGAAACATTTCATGTCAAAAACGAATTTAAATCGAACTTCGGTTATTGTCTCAGTGGAGTTATCTCCCTTCTTACGATCATGGACTCTAACTTTTGAAGTTCGGACATTAAAGTATTTAAAAAAAGAATAGAAGGTCTTATAACAAAATCAGGCGAATATCTTCCACTGCTTTTAATGTAAGAACTTCTTTTCTAATAATATTACAATCTGAAGAAATATGTTCCGAAAAAAATGTATTTTCCAGTTTTTCTTTGAATGTGACTGCCGATGATTTGATCAGTACTACCAGCAACATACCGACAACTTTTAAACGAAAATAAAAACATAATAGACCATATTATTTTTTTCTCTGCCAATGGTGCGTTATAATGAAAATTATTCCAATTGAACCTTTTTTTGAATAAATAAATAAATGTTTAAATGCATTATAAATCAGAATGAGAAGTATATTTTCAGAAGAAATAACTATTGATCTATTCTGGTCTGTTTTAAATATACACCATACAGTAAACCAAAGGTTTATACATGATGGTTGTTGGATCATTTAGTTAACGATAATATTCTGTACTGGCCGGAATAGATCGATCTAGACAGCGGCAAATTTCCAAGCCTTTTCTGACAGAAATATGATAATATGTGTCTCCGTTGTTTATATTTCTTTCCGAAGACTGATAGAAAAATAATCATGAATTTTATCAAGACTTTATCTGACTTGCTACACAATGTATTTAAATGGTCGGAGAATCTCGATTTTCCTCTTTACAAATGAACGAAGACGTTGACATGTTAATTTTGACAGACTTAGATTTCCAAGTCCGTGGTAGATCTTCATGTATGATAAATAACTGAAATATCAAATATTAAATGAGTCAAGCTACACAATTAAAACATATTTATTATCATTCTGTCCAGTACAGCGGAGGTCAGGGTTTATAGTATGTGGACAGGAAAACAACACCAGTTTATTATATATGTAGATAGTTATGTACTTTTGTGTCGTACTTTCTATTTCTAATGACCGCACCAGTAATGTAATATTTTGAATGTTTTAATTCCATAATACAAGACGATTCCTACACAGATATTCATCAGAATCGGGAAAAAGTCATAATTCATCTTGTTTATTTGCCGCCAAATATTTAAGAGTGTGTGTGTGTGTGTGTGTGTGTGTGTGAGAGAGAGTGAGGGGGTGAGGGAGTGCAAATTCCGGAATATTTCCGAGGATAATCCGAAAGGAAAATCCCACGCACGTGACTTGAGTGCGAAGGCGACCAGGACGCACGTGTGTTAATTATCGGCTCTGTCAGAGTTGGAATTCACTACGGTATGTTGACAAATTACACAGCTATATACAGTGTACAGTATGTACGTACAGTTATCGGTACTGCAGTTATCAGGTGTTGGTCACAAATTTGTTTTCTTTATATGGATGTTACATAGTTATCACAAACTCCGATATAAATGAGGATGATGTCACGACTAGAAGTTTATCAGTATTATCTTTAACTGTTGAAATAAATGTGGAGTTTGTATAGAAGAAAATTAAGTAAAGTGGTGATTTTGACCAACATCGTGTCCCGTTTAATTCCTCTGATCACTATTTTTCCCAATTGTGACCTTGACCTTCGGGTCTGGAGTCTAAATCAGATCGGAAATTAATTGAAAGTTATTAAAAGGTATTAAACGTCAAATCTATAAGCAGTCATAAAACTGTTATATAAGGAGCTTAATAGAATAATAACAAGTACTTGTTGGTTCAGACAGACTGACAGACACAGACAGACAGTCAGATGGACGGACACAGACAGACGGACATACACAGACATACAGAGACAGAGACAGACACAGACAGACAGACAGACAGACAGACAGCCTGACAGACACAGACAGACAGTCAGATGGACAGACACAGACAGACGGACATACACAGGCATACAGAGACAGACACAGACAGACAAACAGACATGGACAGACGGACAGACACACATGCAATTCTAATACAAATGAACAGATCTACGTTTAGAACATGATACAATTGAACTCCATTAACAATAACAGTGTTAGGAAAACGTTTTATAGTAGTTAATACACTACACAAATCCCTGGCTAGCTCTACTTCTAAAAGGACATGTGAAGTATCTCTTGTCACCTTTTTCCTTTCAACAACTGTTTCTCAATAACCAACAGGCCTAGTGTCATGATATTTGGACAGGACCAAGCTGGGGTGATGGGCTGTCATAGTGGTTCCTATGAGATTCTTGTGTAAAACATTGTATGACTTAATGTTCAAGTGACTTCTGAACAAGAACCAATAGGCCCTGGGTCTCAGTATTTGTCTAGAAGCATGCTTAAGGAATTTGCCATTGATTTGGTGGTATTGACTTTTATTACCAAAAACTTTCCTTGTTTAGATAAAGTACAGGTGAATGATACGCAGACACATTGTGCTTCATGTTTTACAAACTTTGTTTATGGTAACATCTGATAGTTTAAAATTTCATTTTTTCCTCATTGTGGTTTAGGCCAAACAAAAAATATACATACATGTCCTGTAACATGTTGAGAAAATCTAGGATAGGTAGAGATACATGTAGACAACAACTTTAAATTTATTTCAACAAATACTTTTATAGAGTTTACATAGTGCTTATATAGGAGAGAGATCTTAACTTTAACTGCTTCTTTGAAAATTGCCCTAAAAAGTTCCAGGTTGGCACAGCATATAAGAGTAACAGGAAACAGGAAATATTTTTTTTATTAGCTTTGTGACAATGTTGTCAGTTGGGTGGTTTAGAAGAAATAAGTGATTGCCTTCTGTTATTTAAACAGTGAAGTTTAAACTACCTGCCATTCAGGAATATCTATCTTTATTCAGGAAATAAATATTTATATAGATGTTGTAACAATCCTTTAGCTGAACTATAAATCTTTATTTGCCATGTTTATTAGGGAGAAAACACCATAAATAACATTAATTGATGTAAATGTTTTGTAGAACTGGCAGAGGTGTATAGTGCAGGACTTCTCTCAAGTGCCCTCTGGTGGTGAACTGAAGTGGCAACAGTAGTATTAGAGGAGAGTTTGTAGTATAAATGGTAAGTAGTTCCCGTCTGAGCAGCCTTAACCTCTACAGTTTCAATACAAATTACATTAAAGAAAACTATTGAATTTTTTTTATGTACATATCATTTTATGTGACTTATTACTTTATAGAAAGTCTTTAGTAAATTTAACAATAGGAAAAAAAATATTTTGTGATTTCCTTTATCAATAAATGCAAAACATGAACAATGATATTTACATTTTGTCAACTGACAATGCTTAGGCAGTGTAACCTGGCAGTTTAATGTCTGTAGGAAAAGACAGATGGTAGCTACATGTAGTGTGTTGGGGCTATACACCTACAGATTGATACTAGAAAATTTGTTATCAGAACTTAAATTGTTTAGTTTATGTATAAACAATAACTCCTAATGTGACCATGGCTAATGTCACAGGTTATAATTTATGTATAGTATTGGTGTGAGTTTTATAGAGACATTCAACATATTCTAAACTGTTTAACAAGAACAAAAAGGTTCCAATGTGAAACAGAAATTAGATGTTAAATGTATATAGATCATCTGTATGATGAAGGACATATTTACATATCAATGTTCTTCATAGAGTTCACTAATAAACTTTTTTGTAGGGAAAATAACAATTAAAAGGACTTAGTTGTTATTAAGATCACAGTGAACTTGTTTGTGATGGAGACCATAGTGAACTTGTTTGTAATGAAGATCTCAGTGAACTTGTTTGTAATGAAGACCATAGTGAACTTGTTTGTAATGTTGCTCATAGTAAACTTGTTTGTAATGTAGCTCATAGTAAACTTGTTTGTAATGAAGATCTCAGTGAACTTGTTTGTAATGTAGCTCATAGTGATCTTGTTTGTAACGAAGATCACAGTGAACTTGTTTGTAATGGAGACCATAGTGAACTTGTTTGTAATGTAGCTCATAGTGAACTTGTTTGTAATGGAGACCATAGTGAACTTGTTTGTAATGTAGATCACAGTGAACTTGTTTGTAATGAAGATCTCAGTAAACTTGTTTGTAATGAAGATCTCAGTGAACGTGTTTGTAATGAAGACCATAGTGAATTTGTTTGTAATGTAGCTCATAGTGATCTTGTTTGTAATGAAGACCATAGTGAATTTGTTTGTAATGAAGATCTCAGTGAACTTGTTTGTAATGGAGACCATAGTGATCTTGTTTGTAATGAAGACCATAGTGAATTTGTTTGTAATGTAGCTCATAGTGATCTTGTTTGTAATGTAGATCACAGTGAACGTGTTTGTGATGGAGACCATAGTGAACTTGTTTGTAATGTAGATCACAGTGAACTTGTATGTAATGGAGACCATAGTGAACTTGTTTGAAATGGAGACCATAGTGAATTTGTTTGTAATGTAGCTCATAGTGAACTTGTTTGTAATGGAGACCATAGTGAACTTGTTTGTAATGTAGACCACAGTGAACTTGTTTGTAATGGAGACCATAGTGAACTTGATTGTAATGGAGATCTCAGTGAACTTGTTTGTAATGGAGACAATAGTGAACTTGTTTGTAATGTAGATCTCAGTAAACTTGTTTGTAATGAAGACCATAGTGAACTTGTTTGTAATGAAGACCACAGTGAACTTGTTTGTAATGGAGACCATAGTGAACTTGTTTGTAATGGAGACAATAGTGTTTGTAATGAAGACCACAGTGAACTTGTTTGTAATGGAGACCATAGTGAACTTGTTTGTAATGGAGACAATAGTAATCTTGTTTGTAACGAAGATCACAGTGAACTTGTTTGTAATGTAGATCTCAGTGAACTTGTTTGTAATGGAGACCATAGTGAACTTGTTTGTAATGTAGACCACAGTGAACCTGTTTGTAATGGAGACCATAGTGAACTTGTTTGTAATGGAGACCACAGTGAACTTGTTTGTAATGAAGACCACAGTGAACTTGTTTGTAATGTAGATCACAGTGAACTTGTTTGTAATGGAGACCATAGTGAACTTGTTTGTAATGTAGATCACAGTGAACTTGTTTGTAATGGAGACCATTGTGATCTTGTTTGTAATGGAGACCATAGTGAACTTGTTTGTAATGTAGACCACAGTGAACTTGTTTGTAATGAAGATCACAGTGAACTTGTTTGTAATGGAGACCATAGTGAACTTGTTTGTAATGAAGATCACAGTGAACCTGTTTGTAATGGAGACAATAGTGAACTTGTTTGTAATGTAGATCACAGTGAACTTGTTTGTAATGAAGATCTCAGTGAACTTGTTTGTAATGGAGACCATAGTGAACTTGTTTGTAATGAAGATCACAGTGAACTTGTTTGTAATGTAGATCACAGTGAACTTGTTTGTAATGGAGACCATAGTGAACTTGTTTGTAATGAAGATCACAGTGAACCTGTTTGTAATGGAGACAATAGTGAACTTGTTTGTAATGAAGATCACAGTGAACTTGTTTGTAATGGAGATCTCAGTGAACTTGTTTGTAATGAAGATCACAGTGAACCTGTTTGTAATGGAGACAATAGTGAACTTGTTTGTAATGGAGACAATAGTAATCTTGTTTGTAACGAAGATCACAGTGAACTTGTTTGTAATGAAGATCACAGTGAACCTGTTTGTAATGGAGACCATAGTGAACTTGTTTGTAATGAAGATCACAGTGAACCTGTTTGTAATGGAGACCATAATGAACTTGTTTGTAATGAAGATCACAGTGAACTTGTTTGTAATGAAGATCACAGTGAACTTGTTTGTAATGGAGACCACAGTGAACTTGTTTGTGATGAAGATCACAGTGAACCTGTTTGTAATGAAGATCACAGTGAACTTGTTTGTAATGGAGACCACAGTGAACCTGTTTGTAATGAAGATCACAGTGAACTTGTTTGTAATGGAGATCTCAGTGAACTTGTTTGTAACGAAGATCACAGTGAACTTGTTTGTAATGGAGACCACAGTGAACTTGTTTGTAATGAAGATCACAGTGAACCTGTTTGTAATGGAGACCACAGTGAACTTGTTTGTAATGGAGACCACAGTGAACTTGTTTGTAATGGAGACCACAGTGAACCTGTTTGTAATGGAGACCATAGTGAACCTGTTTGTAATGGAGACCATAGTGAACTTGTTTGTAATGAAGATCACAGTGAACTTGTTTGTAATGGAGATCTCAGTGAACTTGTTTGTAATGGAGATCTCAGTGAACTTGTTTGTAACGAAGATCACAGTGAACCTGTTTGTAATGGAGACCATAGTGAACCTGTTTGTAATGAAGATCACAGTGAACTTGTTTGTAATGAAGATCACAGTGAACTTGTTTGTAATGGAGACCATAGTGAACCTGTTTGTAATGGAGACCATAGTGAACCTGTTTGTAATGAAGATCACAGTGAACTTGTTTGTAATGAAGATCACAGTGAACTTGTTTGTAATGGAGACAATAGTGAACTTGTTTGTAATGAAGATCACAGTGAACTTGTTTGTAACGAAGATCACAGTGAACTTGTTTGTAATGGAGACCATAGTGAACCTGTTTGTAATGTATATCACAGTGAGACCATAGTGAACTTGTTTGTAATGAAGATCACAGTGAACTTGTTTGTAATCACAGTGAACTTGTTTGTAATGGAGACAATAGTGAACTTGTTTGTAATGAAGATCACAGTGAACTTGTTTGTAATGAAGATCACAGTGAACTTGTTTGTAATGAAGATCACAGTGAACTTGTTTGTAATGGAGATCTCAGTGAACTTGTTTGTAATGGAGACCACAGTGAACTTGTTTGTAATGAAGATCACAGTGAACTTGTTTGTAATGGAGATCTCAGTGAACTTGTTTGTAATGGAGATCTCAGTGAACTTGTTTGTAATGAAGATCACAGTGAACTTGTTTGTAATGGAGACCACAGTGAACCTGTTTGTAATGGAGACCATAGTGAACTTGTTTGTAATGGAGACCATAGTGAACTTGTTTGTAATGTAGCTCATTGTGATCTTGTTTGTAATGGAGATCTCAGTGAACGTGTTTGTAATGTAGATCACAGTGAACTTGTTTGTAATGGAGACCATAGTGAACTTGTTTGTAATGGAGACCATAGTGAACTTGTTTGTAATGTAGCTCATAGTGAACTTGTTTGTAATGGAGATCACAGTGAACTTGTTTGTAATGGAGATCTCAGTGAACTTGTTTGTAATGGAGACCACAGTGAACCTGTTTGTAATGGAGACCATAGTGAACTTGTTTGTAATGTAGCTCATTGTGATCTTGTTTGTAATGGAGATCTCAGTGAACGTGTTTGTAATGTAGATCACAGTGAACTTGTTTGTAATGGAGACCATAGTGAACTTGTTTGTAATGGAGACCATAGTGAACTTGTTTGTAATGGAGATCTCAGTGAACGTGTTTGTAATGTAGATCACAGTGAACTTGTTTGTTATGAAGATCACAGTGAATTTTTTTGTAATGTAGCTCATAGTGATCTTGTTTGTAATGAAGACCATAGTGAACTTGTTTGTAATGGAGACCATAGTGAACTTGTTTGTAATGGAGACCATAGTGAATTTTTTTGTAAAGTAGCTCATAGTGAACTTGTTTGTAATGGAGACCATAGTGAACTTGTTTGTAATGTAGATCACAGTGAACTTGTTTGTAATGGAGACCATAGTGAATTTGTTTGTAATGTAGCTCATAGTGATCTTGTTTGTAATGAAGACCATAGTGAATTTGTTTGTAATGGAGATCTCAGTGAACGTGTTTGTTATGAAGACCACAGTGAACTTGTTTGAAATGGAGACCATAGTGAATTTGTTTGTAATGTAGCTCATAGTGAACTTGTTTGTAATGTAGCTCATAGTGATCTTGTTTGTAATGAAGATCTCAGTGATCTTGTTTGTAATGAAGACCACAGTGAACTTGTTTGTAATGGAGATCTCAGTGAACGTGTTTGTTATGAAGACCACAGTGAACTTGTTTGTAATGGAGACCATAGTGAACTTGTTTGAACAGAAAGTGAATGTAATTCATCGAGGAAGCAGAAATTTGGAACTATGACTTTTTGATAATGACTGGATCAAGTTGTTATTTTAAACTACAGTATTATGTTAAGAATAATTCAAAATCTAATTGTTTTTAGCAAAACAAATATTCTAACAAACTGGTATTGTTTTAAATCTAGGAAGACTGACATTGAAAACTGTGGGAAATCTTTACATTATTCTTGGTATTATGGGGACAAAATTTGAAAAAAATATGAATGTAAAATATTTTAGAAAATTCTGTTGGTTTGACATTTATTGGGAACACATTGTCTGGTCGAGGTAAAATATAATATTTTTCTCTAAAATTCAGTTTTTCTTTCAGAATACAAACTTGAAAATATGTTAAATATTTTTTTAATCAGTAAAGAAATACAACAGTGTAACTGAAGTTGATGAAATGCACGCATTGTTACACAGTAAATAACTGGTAGACTCCAATGTAAATATCTGGATTTCTAAATATTTTTCTATTTTATATATATAACGCCATACTTCATTGTATGCACTGACAGCATAGCTCTTTATAATAAATTATATAATGTCTAAGTTGAGCAGTTAATCTGTTTAAAAGAACTAGATTCAAAAGGATTGACAAGACAATGGATATTGAAAATAGTTTTCTACTGTGCTAATATTTAATTGAACTCTTCCGAGAAAAACAACTTCCTCTGGAATCATATTTCATTTACCTTTAATTTTTTTTTGTCAAACCTTCGACTTTTTTTAGAAAAGTATTCTCAAATTATCTTTAATAATTTTAGAATAAAAGTAAAGCTATATGAAAGGTTTTCAGATTTAGATTTTTTTCCAGAAAGTTCATTCTTGACATTTCAAGGTTTTTAAACGCTTATCTCAGAATGTTTATTTTGGTTGAATTATTAAGTTACAAGAGTTACGGCCCTTCACAAATTCTGCTTTGAATTATGTGCAGATTGTGAATTGCTGTTATTGATGTTGTAACCCTGGTAAGTACCAGCTACAATACACTGCTTGACTAGAAAGATCCTTTCTTTAGCTTAATGAGTCAAACATAATACTATGAGTTAGTACGAGTTCCTGGACTCAAATTCTAGTAGTGAATTTGTGTTAAGTAATGACGTTTCTTACAATCTTAACCTTGATTTATCATTGGAAAAATAAGGATATTGGAACGAAATACGGATATGTTAAGTTGAATGTATACATGTCTATGGAGCTAAACTGGGAAAAATAACCACAAGCACGTTGTCTTCTTGCTGTAAAATTAGTGAGTACAGATTGTGCTTCTAGCCTCAAGAATTTGGAATTTCCATTTAGTCAAGTGGATATCTCTTCCTGTTTCGTTAGAAATCAAAGAAGTCTCTAGTTTGAACTCTGGTGTGGGTAGGGTGACTTTCATTACTCTTTACTTCTACAGAATTTGTGTCATCGACACTCCTCGTGTAGAAGCTGGGAGACTGAGATACTTACCTGGCACCAAATGTAATAAGACTGAGTTCGAACTTAAGACCCTTGGAACTCTGAACATATGTTTTACCAGTAGAGTTACCTAGTCGCAGACGATTGACCCAGTCCAGATTTGTAACAGGACTGCATAAAATGTCACACCATTCATTTCTGTATTTATAGACGCTAAGAAACAGGTCATGTCTTTTTATCTAATTACAGAAACTTTCTGTTGGCATAAACGCAATAAGATACTATACTTATACATTTACTTTATAAAACATACGGTCTATAACATTACCCCTCAACAAAAACATGAACAGCTTCTGTGGGTATAAACTCAGTGAAACTTAACAGGTAGAAATTCACTCACAGTTGAACACATATTCCACATCAACAATCTACAAACTGTCTTCATATGACCCTGTCCATCCCAAGGACATTAAATCTTATAGAAATATATCTTCACAGATCTGATTTGTAGGGATGCTGGCTATACTGTAATTAATTCTATCTAATCAGAATCCCTTGTACTCTGACACTTTGTCCAAATTAATAAAATTTCAAATCAATATTTACTGTAACCTGTAATGTTAACTGTACATAACTTACCCCACTATAGACCTGGGTTATAGTATAAAGCTAAAGCTTCAGGATTACACGTTTGGATTCAGGAAGGAAATGACCTTGACATTTATCATAGATATTTAATATCATAAACAGTATCATTGGCGTAAGTTACTGTTATCATGTCGACCTGCTACCTACAGCAAATAACCTAATGATGGCACTGTAACACAGCTCTAAGCTAGAGTAACAAGGTGTCTAGGTGACCTAATGATAGCACTGTAACACAGCTCTAAGCTAGAGTAACAAGGTGTCTAGGTGACCTAATGATAGCACTGTAACACAGCTCTAAGCTAGAGTAACAAGGTGTCTAGGTATGATAACACTGTAACACAGCTCTAAGCTAGAGTAACAAGGTGTCTAGGTGACCTAATGATAACACTGTAACACAGCTCTAAGCTAGAGTAACAAGGTGTCTAGGTGACCTAATGATAGCACTGTAACACAGCTCTAAGCTATAGTAACAAGGTGTCTAGGTATGATAACACTGTAACACAGCTCTAAGCTAGAGTAACAAGGTGTCTAGGTGACCTAATGATAGCACTGTAACACAGCTCTAAGCTAGAGTAACAAGGTGTCTAGGTATGATAACACTGTAACACAGCTCTAAGCCAGAGTAACAAGGTGTCTAGGTGACCTAATGACAGCACTGTAACACAGCTCTAAGCTAGAGTAACAAGGTGTCTAGGTGACCTAATGACAGCACTGTAACACAGCTCTAAACTAGAGTAACAAGGACATGTGTCTAGGTGATGATTTTTGTGATGATAAATTGCAGTTGGACAGCATCTTTTGTGAGACTGGTGATCTGTCACTTTGTGACTGAACAACATGTTGTGATTCAGTAAAATTTGTCATGTTGTTGTGATTGTACAAGTTTAGTCATATTGTGATTGGACAAGCTTTGTCATGTTGTTTTTGATTGGACAAGAAGTGTCATGTTGTGATTGGACAAGATCTTTCATGTCATATTGTGATTGGACAAGATCTTTCATGTCATGTTGTGATTGGACAAGATTTGTCATGTTGTGATTGGAAAAGATCTGTCATGTTGTGATTGGGCAAGATTTGTCATGTTGTGATTGGAAAAGATCTGCCATGTTTGATTGAGAAAGGGTTTGATATACTGTCATGTTTGATTGAGACACATTTATGTTTGTATTTGTTGTAAAGGGCTAATGTGAAGCAGTAAGGGGGATATACATAGGACACATTTATGGTATTGTTGTATTATGTCTATATAAGTATTTTCATGGCTGATCTTACATTGATAAATTTAGAGAAATTATCTGATTACTTTTCATGATGTAGATAACCGAGGCTTTTAGATATGATAGTTTGTGAGATTAAGTTATATTTGTGAGATAAGTGTAAAACATTTAATGGTTTGACGTCATGTTATCCTGTGTTTATATCCTGTCACATGTATTGAGTTAAAGGTTAGATAATCAATGAAATCTCCTTATCACCACCGTTATCGGCCCATATTTCATTTTTGTTATCAGTCACAAATCCTGATCAGTTTACCTCACAGTAGGGTTCAGCTGTCGAGGGAACCTGTAGAATGACACCTTCTAAGTCTGGACATATCTAAATTCTCTGGCTGTCATAAAATGATTGACTATTGAAATTGCCTTTTTCAGTTTTCTGTCTTTTTTGTTGTGTCTGCCAATATTTCTTTCGAAATATTGAATGAATATTTCTCTAAATTTTGTTATCATATTCCCCTTGGCAATTTTGTGACTGATCGGGAAAACAAAATGGTTGACAAGTGGCCATCTTCGATTTTAAAAGTTATTGTTGGTTAATGCTGACCCCTGAGATTTTCTAAAATAAGATATGTAAGTTCCCCAAAATGTCTAGAGTTATTCCATAGTAACATTAAAAATGACAAATGACCACCTTGTATTATGAAATTATTTCTTAGACTTAAATTAGATAGGTTGACTCGTCTTTTTTATTAATACTAATTTTGAGACCAATCAATAACAAGATAGACAAGTTGGGCATCATGGATATTCTGAGAGTTTGTTATAACTTTTTCTTGAAAGAAATTGATGGATCTTTGTCAGCATTGAATGCAGGTTTCTCCTGGTGCATTGTGTAGGGGATAGGGATGGGTGATGGGGATGGAGGTGGGGGATGAGAATAGGGATGGGGGATCAGGGTGGGGGCTGGGGGGTGGTGGTTCGGGTTGGAGGATGGAGATAGGGTGGGGGTGGTAGATGGGGTGGTGGATGGGGGATGGGGGTTGTTGATGGGGGTATGGGCGGTAGATGAGGGTTGGGAATTGGGGATGGGGACATGGGGATGGGGGATTAGGTAGGGGTTTGGAAAAGGAGTCTATTGGTATACAGATTTGCTTGTATACAAGACAATTTACATGCAAATCTTTCCTGTGTAGCTGTTAACCTGTATGAGTATACTGAGATTGTTTACCTACATTTGTAATACTGGTAAGACTGTTTACCTCTATATATTGAGACAGGTGACCTGTTGATATAAGTTTTTTTATACTTATATTAGGGTTGTTTATCTTTATGTATTATGACTGTTTACTTGTATTTATTAAAATGGTTTATTGTATATATATATATTCAGATTTTTCACCTATATATTGTATCTTAAAATAGAGTACCTGTGTGTTAAGATAGTTTACCTGTATATATTAAGATAGTTTACCTGTATGTTTTAAATAGTTTACCTGTATGTATTAAGATAGTTTACCTGTATGTATTAAGATAGTTACCTGTATGTATTAAGATAGTTTACCTGTATGTATTAAGATAGTTAACCTGTATGTGTTAAGATAGTTTACCTATATGTGTTAAGATAGTTTACCTATATGTGTTAAGATAGCTTACCTGTATATATTAAGATAGTATACCAGTATGTTTTGATATGGTTTACCTGAACATGTATAAGAAGACCTGTGCCTATATTTCAGACTGTTTTCCTTTATGTGTGTAGTAAGATTGTTTACCTGTAAATTGTTTACCTCTAGACAGGTAAGACAACACTTCATTAGGTCATCCTTGTTTCCCTAAAAGTACATAAATAAATTCAATGGTGACACTTAAAACCACAGCTAAAAGAATTGTGGTTTCTATTAAGTACAAGACATTTATTTCAGACCTGCCTTTCCCATATACTGCACATATAGACATGTTATCTACATAAAAACAAACTCACCTGTCTCCAGCTCATCCACCAAAACTAGCGGACACCATTACACAAACGTACATCCACCAATGTTAAAAACAACCCACAAGTAATTTCTTGAATTCAAATATCAGCTATATACATGTATATGTATATGAAGTTGTTGAAGTTATGTTGTATTGTTGTGATGTACGTCCTGTGTAGATCTGTATTGATCCTGTATATAATCATGAGTGTCTCACCAGGTAGTTATTAATAAAATTATCCACACTCGGGTATCTAATCACGGAGGGAACAGAAATACTATAGTATGACTGTGTGAGATAGAACTGACAGTTTAACTTAAAGTAAATCCCACCACTACCGGCTTTACAGAATTACAACATAGTCACACGATGATAACATTCAGCGAACACTTACCTAGCTTGTAATTACGTTGTCACACGACAAAATACTACCAAAATCAACGACACAGTAGACATCTGGTAATTACTTCCCAAATTGTAATGCTTGTCAATGCTGACCCTGGGCGTGAATACAGCCGTCAGCCAACAACTCCCAAACGTGGTAACATGAGGCAAGCTAAAAAACTGCCAAGTACAGGCACAATGGTCAAATGTTTATCGTAATAAATCAAAAGCGAAGAAGGTATCAATAGCTGTTTTATGGTTTGATGGGCGGGTGTAATGAGGCAAAAGACCCGCGCACAAAGCAAACAATGCAGGCAGGTTCATAAAATTTTGACAGGTAAAACAATCGGGTTACCTGTGACATGTGAAGATTAAGAATAGAATTCGAGATCTTATGGCATGCACAAGTCAGATTGTAGTCACCCGATCCCAATTTACTCTCCATATGACAAACAGTGTGTTTAATTTGTCATGTTGTGTTATTGTAGGTTCCTGATTAGATCTTGGACTTTCCTGTTTTTTTCACAATACACTAAATGTTATACGAGTGTACATAACATAGATTTAGGTGAGTCTATCTGATTCCTATTTACCTGCGGTTCTGTCCATTGACTTGAGGGATTGTATATTTGCTAATTCTAGTGGAAAAAACACTCCATAAATCTTGAAATCATCTCCTGTAGAAAGTTAAATTGTTGGTTTAGGTGAATTCTTGTGAACATTAAAGAAACAATACCTGCTTATATTAAGGTGAAGTATTTAGATATTTGACTGATAGCTTTGTTTGAAATATATTTTCACACATTTGAGCAGAGTATTTGCCTTTATTGTATTTTAGTCCAATTATTAGAGAAGATTGAAATCTAAGTATATCTTTGGTAAAATTTAACTGTAGATTCTTATTTATTTTGATAGAAGTTTTAAGTTTTTTTTTGTCAAATCATTCTTGAGATTCGGATCAGCAGACTTTAGACAAGGTCTGTTGAGGTGACACGCAGTACAGGAGGGTTCATGTCCAGATCCTGGTGTCATGATCATGTGGTGGCCACTGTTTCACAGCCTGACTCATAAAGTTACAAAAACTTGTACCTAAAGTCCCTCACTAATTGATTTAGCAGACGATTTCAGATCGATTGATTGAACGGAGATACCCACAGGTGTGCCTAATGAGGTGATAACAGGTACAGATCAGGGATTTAATCAGTAAACGGGGGATCAAGCCGCTTTATAGAATATTTTGTAGGGATTACGTCTTGTCAATATTTCAGGAAATTATCCAAGAATACAGTTATTATTGTACAGAAACCTAAAAATTAATTCATTTCAGAAAAAAATTGTGCCTTATCTGTTCTACAGTAAGCCATTGGGGCCAACCATAACCTTTGCATTAGGAAGGCGGGCTTATTGTAGGACAATGATACATTATTTGTTGGTAATTCTACAATATCTACAACAGATATGGGTGGGCTTATTACAGGACAATGATATATACATTTTAGTAATTGTTAGTAATTCTACAATATCTACTCAGACATGGGTGGGCTTATTACAGAACAAGGATGAAGCAATTGATGGTAATTCTACAATATCTACCAAAGATGTATATTGGGGTTTTACCAGACATTGGCACCAGACATCAAAATTAGGAAATGTAGATATAAAACTTTGTAAACTTTACATCACAGAATTTCGTCTTTTGATATTTTGAACTGAACAAAGTAAATTCCAACTACTGAAAGTATTGTGCTAAAATATGATTGCTGAATGCAATCTTTCCAGCTGCTTTACATAGCAATTATAAGAAACATGAATTTGCAAATTTATTGTTTCACTAAATTGCTAGAAAGTCGTAATGTGCTAAAATTTAATGGAGCCAAAGTTTATGGTAATTGTGTCAGTATTTGATAAGAAAATAATTTCTTTATAATAAATTTTCTTGCTTGATTGGAATTTCAAAATTGAATTATCCCCCTTGTCAAATTAAAAAAGTTGTTTGCTTCAATGTTTAGAATTACAGAACATTAGTCATGACAGATCTGTTCATTAAGAGTTTGTGTGACACTGACTTTTAACATTTGCTCTATTGTGGCCTTATGTCATGTATTCACAATGTTTTTTCAGGCTGCCTGCACTATTAAGGTTTTATCTATTTGAGGATCATATCACACTAAACATCGACTTATTTTCTTACCAGTATGGTTTTTGTGTGGGCCAGATTTGAAATATCTCCACAGATTTGACTGTCAGTCATGAAAACTAGCTGTATGCAATCAAGGTAAACTGTTCAAAACTGCCAAAAAAAAAGAGGTTGTCAGATTTCAGCAATCTTTTTATAAAACTTACTGAAATACAGTATGTGTCAGCGTCATTTGTTTATAAACACTGCAGATTATATTATGCTAGGAAGAAATCTTTTCAAATGTCACAAGCTAGATTTTTTAAAAAAAAAAGCTTAAATCATGGGAATTTAAGATGAACTTTGTACATTTCAAACTGAATGAAGTACTATGTAGTTGTTGAAAAACAGGTCATTTAATGTGTACAAGAAAATAAAAAAACATTTAACATTGGATATTCTGAAGAATTTATTGAACAAAAAAAACCCTTTTTGATTCACATTTGTAACAATACTTTTCATCCCCTACTTTCTAAAGAAAAAGGGGTTTGTTAAGTTGGGTGTCCATCTCTCTGTCATTCGTCTGTCCATTTGTCCATCCTGGTTTAATTTCCATACAATAACTTTGCTAAATGTGAATGGATTTTTGTCCAGATTTGTTTTACTGGTGTATCTTGATATCCTTCAGCCCTAAAGTTTGTCTACTGACTCTTATGTTGATGTTCCTGTTTATTTAACCAGGTACTTTATATCCAATTTGTCAATTAATTTCTGTTGATAACTTTTGAATACCTTTATATCATTAAAAAATTTCTCTGAAAATACTGTACATGGACTTCAAAAATACTTGATACAAGTCTGTGTATGGATAATCATTTCTAAAATTGCAAGTTATGTTTTTTTCTCTGAATTTTTTTCTAGAACTAGTTTGGTATATAAGGAGTTAGATATCATTACAGTTGTTTTTGTCTTTTTATTGTAGTCATTCTTTTCAATATTTTATATCCTTATTGATGATAACATACGATTCTGAATGTAGAACAAGATCCTCTACAGAAAGAGGATTTATAGATTTGTCATTTTTTTTGTTAATACCATATTGTTGACTCCCTGTAACCATAGAAATCAGAAACAGTAGTCTAAAAATGACACGGATCAGAACATACACATATACTTGATGCTGTTCTAAAATTATCCCTCCCTGTCTAAATTTTGAAATTTTGGATTTTTCTCAGTCGCCTTCTAGGCTTCAACATTTAGGTACTTAGCATCATTGACGAGTTCTGGAAGGATAAAACAGTTGTACGATGCAGTTTAAATCATTGTTTGGCTCTACTGTATCTAACTTCAATTCATTTAAAGGTGGTGTTCACTCGTGTGTCTTTTTTTGTACGGGCTTTTAGTGTCCAAGGTTGACAGAATGTAGGACACTTGTTGACATTTGTTACTAGTCAAACATACGTTAGTCTTTTTTCTGTTAAGTTTTTAATTGCAAATATTTCAACCTTTTCTCTCCAGGTTTCTGACCTTTTAGAGAAAAGTTCTATTGAACCTTGACTTCTTTAAAGAAAACACTTAAAAGTACATTGCCCTGCTTAAGAACAGAATGCTAACATGAGTTGTGTGATCTCATACTGGGACAGAATCATCAATATTTATTACTGCAGATTTTGCCATAGTTTAACATATGTAAAATTCTAATCATGACTGACAAGCTTACTGCTTGAAGAATATTTGAAGTGCATGTATAATGGCAGCACCTAATTTTATCATTGTGTATGAATTGTAAATGTATCCCCCCTTGTCAGCCTGTAGTATATTGAGCAATCACAGATGTGATAATTTTTTTTCACATTTTTGTTTATTAAGAAATGATTATATATGGGCCACAGCTTTTACTTGTAACACAATCAGCTACAAAAAAATTTAAAAAAAATAGAATGTGTTGATTTGCGTTACATTTATACAAGACTGCTTGTTTTCACAATTGTTTACCTTCCTTGTTTAAAGATATTTAGGGTAATCATTCTTGTTGGAGTATTGGTTACAAGCCTGTAAGGTCATCTCCAGTCAGTTTAGAGGTCAGAGGTCACTGGTAAGGTACATATTAAATCAAAGACACCCATTTATATTGCTGATAAGTTTATTTCAAGGAGACTTTGAACAATGTTAAATTGGCTTTTTGAAAGCAAATGTTACACTTACGTGTAATTTGATATAAACAATTAAACATAAAAAATCTCCTTTTAAAAGGTATTTTGAAAGGCTATAATTTAAATTCTGTTATTTAGAGTATGATTGACAATCACAGATGTCAGTTATTCATATGTTATTCTCAGAAGAAAATCAAATAATTTTCCTTTTTTTTAAAGATTTTATCAAAAAAAAAAAAATATATATATATATATATATATATACATATATAGGAATACAGTTTCCTTCTTCTGATTATAAATATTCATTCATTCTTGACTGTCGACGTCATGTGACAGGCCTTAGTCAAGTAGTCACCAACCATTTATAGGAGACATCACTTCAAAATGGCCCTTCCTGTTGATTGAGTGATAAATCCAGCAAACAAAAAAAGAAAAAAGAAAAAAAACCCAAAATTTACTTAATTTGGAAATCTGTACTTAAAGGAATCAGATGATACAAACTTGATTACTAAATTTAATTGAAAGTTCACGAGTTACGTGATTAAATGAATTACACCATTAGGAACTCTTTGTACAAGGGTTTAGTATCGAACTTTTTCCATTGGAGGACTTTCAATTGACAGAAAAATAGTTTTAAGATTGTTCTCATCAGTAAAACAGAGTTGACAAATTTCAGAGAGACCTTTAAAATCCTAAAGACGCCCACTTAGAGCAATAGACAAGGAATAAACAACCCTACTCTTGTGGTTGACATATTTTTGCTTGATTTTAAAATTCTGATAAACAGTCCTAACAATACACCGAGTATTTCTTAAGTTCTGTTTACCAATTACTGAATCTTCAGTGAAGTATAGACCGTAACTTCTGTAATAATTCCTGTATCAGAGAAAGATTTGGCTATACCAGGTGTTGTGGTCCCTTTTTGATGTGACTTCCCTTTCCTGGCAAAATTGCCAGAAATCAATGTCATTGTAATGCGTTATTACGGGGACAGTTTCACATAGCGATTTCAAACTGACATATCTTGAAAATGCATTCACTGTTTATTGTTGGATTTTTAATGAATTTCGATCTTGTACGTAATGAGTTCTTTTCACATGGAAAATTAATTTTGCACCTAGGTTGACTTTTGAAAATTTTGATAATCAAGAAAAGTTTATTGAACTTTGAGATGTGTTTCAATCTGACATCAAAGTAAATTACTAATTGTTGAATTTATTTAAATAAAATATTTCCAATTTACAATACATTATCATTTTTCGTATTTGACAATGAAGGATTGGCCACATATATTGTACTACCTTAATTCAGATTTATTGATAAAACTTCTACGCGTTGAATCACCAGAGAGGAGTCAAATTGAAGTCATTACATTTCCCTGAATTTTTCTCATCACTTTTTCAGATCTGGTCATATCCTGCACAGTCTGTTGATCATATGACTAAAAATGACAAAATTATTTCATCCATTGTCAGAGAACTCAAGAAGGATGCTGTTTTACAAAAATTATGGGATATATATTTATGTAAGCAATGCATCTTAATGCATATTTGATGAATTATCAACAGCATAATGGTGATTTTAAACGTCGTTTTAGTTATTTGTTTGTTTATTCATGCAGGAACTTTGCTGGACATAAAAATCAATCAGAGACAGAAAATCAATAACTGATATTGTGTTATGTTACTCGTTCGTTATTGCACCGAATGCATTTTCAGGTGAGTGTTATTAATTTTTTTTAAACGGATGTTCAAGATTTTACAACGATAACAAAGACAACAACCACATGTTAATGTGAAATCAATAAAAGTTTTGTTGTCCGTGTATAATTATTGAATCTCTACCATTTTGCTTTTAATGTTTTTTTTTTGTCATGTAATTGTATTGTGGCATATTAATGAACCATTTTGTGATACAGTTGACAAAATTACCAGCTGTTTCTATACTTTAATTAGAAGGCATCCTTATATTGGAAAATGTAACAATAGAGATTGTTAATTGCCCTGTACTAAGTGACCTGTGTGTTACACTGCTGTAAGCTTGATCCTGTTAGTCAGGCTCCGAAGCATATTTGATTGTGAATCCTTTTCCTTAATTGATTGATGCTTGTGCAAATATCTTCATTGTGAAAACTTCAAAATAATAATTCAATCTAAAACGATATATTTTAGTATAGACTGGCAACCAGCCTCTAAGTTTTTGTTGAGAAATATGTGCCACATATTTCTACACACTTATCTCCCCTTTAACTTTGAAAATCTTCTTCAAGACTGTATTATGCTGAAATTATGGTCAAAAATTGATTTAACAAAAGTATAAATTTTTTAAGGAAGAGTTGACAAAACTCATTTGAATTTATGTGTCATTTAATCTTTTAACAGTAAGGATGTATTTCAAACCCAGGGCCTGAGGTATAACACATGTAAGATATTGCTAAGGTTTCAAAATAGTTAAATTTCAACAGTGCTTTAGTCAAAATTACGTCAGTGAATTTTGTTACCCCCTCTCCCCCTCCCCTCACACCCACGTAACTATGTTTTCATGTGAGGGACTTGTACTGCGTGCTGTTTTCAAATATAATGCACTGATACACTGGAATTTATTGCAGATAGTAAATCTTACCATAGTTTAACCTTTGGAAGCTTTATTTCATGGGAATAACTCCGTTCTATTACATTATATAGTGATGTAATGGAACTTTTCGTGACTTTTAAATGTTAGATTTATACGAGGCTCAGACATGCCAAGAGACTATACTGATAACTCATTTGACATGTTGATATCCAATTGGTTAATTGTTTTAGGTAGTGGGGTTTGATTGGTTCATTTTAAATATCTGATTGGTTAATTTGTCAGGATCAGGCTAATTTGATTGGTTAATTTGTCTTAATAGCCACATTTGATTGGCTAATTTGCCTGGATAGCCATGCCAACCGAGAGGTGACGTGAATTTGACAGGAACAAGATGGGACAGCTTTAAATTCTGATGCATGTGGTTGGCATCTCTCAACCTGTCAGTGCTAACCTAACTGGTGACACAGACATTAAGGGGTAAGGTGATCGCCTGGCAGATCCTCTCTATAATACACACACTCTCTGTTGAAATGTATCATATTTAGATAAAAAATGTCTTTTTCTGTTATGTCACCCTTTCTAACCTAAATTCATCATTAATGATACTATCTCTGTATCCCTGGTATTTCTCTAAGAATTTGTGTAGACACAAACACACGTAGCCGTGAAGGGGTGAATGTTCCTTTACTACCATAACTAGTATAATAGGTGCACCTGCTACTATAAGCAAAATATCACCGTTTACTGGGAAAGAAGATAGGTCTACTTCATCAAAGGCTGGTAATTCAAGTGAGCTTTGATTTGACTGAGCTATCATGACTAGCCATGAAATATCATAGCTGACATTTTGAAATTGATTTTAAATTCAAATATGGTTTTCATCTCACTCAGTTTCAAGTCTAAACATACTTACTGTGAAAATTTCCTAGTAAAAAATACCCTTGTATTAGTAATGTTTGATTTTGTGACAATTTGAAAATTTCCATGAGATTTCCGGTGGGTAGCAATGTTGGACGAGGAAACTTTTTGTTTATATCATTTATCTAAATGTTCTGTAGGCTGATGTGTTTTCAGTTTCTGTTTTGCTATTAATTCACCTGTCAATATCACATATAATTACATGTAAATAAAATGAGAGAAAAGATCCTGTTTATAAAGAATAAAGGTCATACAATGGTGAGATTCATTATCTCTCTTGAGATCTCATTTCAAAATCTGTTTAATCCTTTTTTGAAAATTGACCCTTTTCCTGCAGAATAAATAGATTTGGGTTTTCAAAAACTGATAAAACAATCCTGAAATTTATTTTGTTTGATATTTTGCCCACTTTAGACCAAGGGTTTTTATTTCATAAAACAGCCCCTGAAGAGAAAATGTGTGGGAAAATATAAAAAATCAAAACAACAATTTAGATGCAGATTGTAAGAAACCTGCCAAGCGTTGGGCACCATATTTGTCAACAAGCTATTAACTCCATAGTGATTGATGTCAGAAGTTGATTTTGAAACCAGATTTGGACAGATTGTGTGCTAACAGACACGTCACAAGCTTCCACTAACAGGTAATACCTGTCTAAAGTTCAATCTACCTGTACAGGTAGAAAATAGGTAACATGTGTAAGGTGCCAGTGTCACACAGGTATGTCGTTCTCCACTACATGACAGATTCATTCATTCGGGTGGGAACCATATATTGTACTATAGTCTCCGATTTATTTGTTAGCTTTATGCATTAACATTTACCTTTGATAAGTTTCCTTTGTTCTTTAATGTAACACTAATACTTCTTACTTTGAAAATATGTTTTTGACAGCAATGGCCTTGACCTTTATTTAGATTTGTCCTCAATAATTATTATACGATTAGGGTTGTTTCTGTAATTGAGATTTTATTCCACAAACTTTCAAGCCAATGTTTATTTTTTTTAAAGTTTCTGAAATTTTCAGTTAGCTCTGTAATAAGTAATACATAGATTTAGTTATCAGTTTTTTTAATATTTAAATTAGTTTTTTCTGTTCTCTAGAAAAGTCTCAATAATAAATCTAAAATTTTAGGATGTTTAATTCCTTTAAAACATTTGGAAGCTAACAAAACATAATTAGCTTAATTAAAAACGGTATTCACAAGTGTTGACACAG
This sequence comes from Ylistrum balloti, assembly GCF_031769215.1. NCBI lineage: Eukaryota > Metazoa > Mollusca > Bivalvia > Pectinida > Pectinidae > Ylistrum > Ylistrum balloti. The sequence goes on along the minus strand of NW_026782446.1, from coordinate 469,647 downwards.
ATTGTACTCCAGTTATATTGGACGCCCCCTGATAAAAAGATATATAAACTATATTATTGTTGTCATTTTTGAAAATATTTTACTCTTTGTTTATGTGAACGGTTTGAAATTAGCTGTAAATGGCTGAGAAGATTGACAGCTGACAGAAATTTTGTATTCAGTAAAAAACTGACACCTGACACCGAGCGACCTTTAATGATGACCTTGCACTTAATACGTCTTGTACTCACGGGACTTGACAAGTACACAATAGTATCAGCGGCGGGTAAAATCTCTCGGCTCTAGTTACCGACGGTTACCACAGAGTAGGAGGAGCATAAAGGGGGACAACCCCTCTATTTGTATAGACTCGATCCATCAGGCATGTAGTGCAAAGAATCAATGCTATTATTAACAACGATTATGTTTTCAAAATTGAATTTTGATACATCATTAGTTTCAATTAGTTCCTGTAGGAGATTAGGATATTGATGTGTGCTAATACACATCAGACAAGGATTGGAGGAAGGTGTGGATGGCCTGGGTTAGGAGATGTATCGTTGTAGGGTTTTATTTGATTGTTACACATCAGTGTACACTAGACACATGGATACTGATTTCTGATCTGATACTACAAGGGTGGCTTTTACACTACACACCCTGACTGTTGGTCTGGCAGGCCTATAGATCCCTATTGGTCATCAGGCGGGGGTTCCTTTGTTATCCTATCACAAATTTAACGTGGTGCTCAGTCATTTTACTATTTCTCTGATAACTTAAGGGTCACTGCATCTGTTGTTCATCGATCATCAAAACAAAACATAATCCTGAATCCTGTACATTCTTATCTCTATCTTCATATCTGCCAGTGTATATTTCCTAATTGGTAGAGAAATTTTGAAACAGGAATATTGAGTTGAATAAAGAAATGTATTTTAGATAATTCATTTTTATAAGGTTTTATCAATGTTCTGTTGTGATCTTGATTCTTGGATTTGTTTAAATAATGATTTTGTTTTGTCTCTTTTTCTTTTATTTTATTAACAAATTTTAAAGTAAATATGTGAATCAGCTTTCCTGCATCATTTCTAAATTAAGTACATATATCTTGTTTTTTTAGTATGGTGTATAGTAATAAAATTTGTTGCGTTGTTTGTACTTTGTTAGTCAGTCTTAACTATGTAACAATATTACCTTTCTAGAAGAACTCTTTTCTTTGGGTTGTTTGGACGATTTTGGTCTTATGCTTCACATAAACACTTTTCTCGAGTCAACCAATCTGAAAACATGAAAATCAAAAATTGTATGAAATGAAAAAACAATTCATTGAATTAAGTTAAATCTGGTATGTTTTTTCCAGCTGAAACTGAAAGACAATAGAGATTCATAAAATATGTGCTGAAAATTGGAAGGAAAGGGAGATAATTGGATTATCTCTAAGGGGATTATATCCCCTTTAATTATCTCCCTTTACCCAACAGCTTTCCTCAATTAATTAGGGTACTTAATATGATAGTTTCACATAACAGTAGACAGATTTTAACTGAATTTATATTATTACTTTGAAAAATTCAGTCTTGGAAATCTTTCTTTGTAAAAATGATTCATAACCTGAAAGTTTTGTGTGATAAAGGACATATGACATTTCTGATGTAACAATAAGGCATGTATTCTTCATACCACTTTTACATTCTAAAACCAAGCTAAAATTTAAGTGGTGACAGATATTACCAGTTAGTCACATGTATTTTCAAACCAGCTGCAGGGTTCAGAATATTTGTCAGTGTTTGAATTCCAGTTTGTTGGTAGGCGTGGGTTAGAACCATGTGGTGTACATGACATTATTGGAACCAGATTAAGTAGGGGTGAAAGAGTTGCATTTAACAACGTGTCAAGCGTTTGAAGTATCTCTGAGATATTCAGATGCTTCAGTAAATTATATGTAAGGCAATTATTATGGATGCCTAGATTTATCATACCGATAATTAGTCAGAGGTAATGCAATTAAATTTAACTGATACAAATCAGGTACGTTTATGGTACAGCCAGATTTCTGGAGTAGATCACATTGTTCATAATGATCCGATTCTTCTTCTCTTTCAAGGAATCTAATTTCAGTTTAAATACCAGAAATGTGTATATATAAATCAATCCAGTTACTTAATACAGATGAGAACCCGTTGAAAACATTAATGGTAAGACTATTAATTTTCCTTTCAAAAGATTGGCTGTATTAAATTTTACATTGGTTTGGTTCATTGAGATCTTGTCTTTAACGTTTAGTTTAAATAGGTGTTAAAGATATTCAACATTTGTTTTAAGATGGTTAGCTTAAATGTCTTAAATGATTTACTAACAGACAATTATCACTGTTTTTATCATGTATTGATTAATGATAAAAAACAGAGTGCTGTTAAAAGAAATTCTATATTAAGTGTATGGGGCAAGCTAGCAAGGCTCTCTCCGTTAGATGGAAGAGTGGTGTTTTATGGGTAGAAAATCTGTTAAAACCTTATCATGCTGTTACATGTATACTCTACTGCTAGGCGGAGTGTAGGAGGCGGGGCAGTAGCTTTGTCAGGACGAAAACTGTAAATCTTATGAACACAAATTAAATGGCTTGTTAAAATCTACTAATTCTTGTCAGTGGTTTAGTTTTAGTAATGTTGTATCAGTAGAGTTATCTTTCCTGTTTTAAATTCAAACTGTAAATATCTTTCATTAAATTATAATAAAATCTGGTGGAGGGGAAGTTAATTTTAATGATGAAGATGAACACCTAAAAATTGTTTTTGTTTGTAATGAAATGCTCATTGTGTTAGCTTTAATCTTAGGACATTAACTGACCTCTTAATATCTCTTGCCCATATGAAATTTAGTAATTCTGATTTCCTATCTGTAACACAAGTTAAAACGACAGATACTGGAGAAAATTTACAAGTACATAGAGTTAAAGTGGTCTATTTTAAAAGATTCATTATCAATGAGGAAGAAAAGTTAGTTTGTTTCTAAATCACTCGGGTGTACTTCATAGAATATCATAAATGGGTCAGGATAGCTCACATCACACACCTTACTGTGTCAAGGCTACAGGCATGACATTACCTCATTTGCTCTAGTCAATGTGTAATGGTCCTCCCTTATGTTGTTCAGTGTTTTACCTACAAGTTACACACATTCCACACCCAAAGAAATGTCACTGGTAACCATCATTACAATATCATAATTGGGAATTACATTCATAGCTTACATAAATGTCATCTTCATTAGTATGGTAAAAGTGTTATTGAATAAAATTTACATAAAATTAAACAGAAAGCGATCAAAAGTCGGTAAATGAAATAAAAAAAGCAGAACATTCTTGGATCAATTTCTTTGCTCCAGGAGGTTGATTTTGACTGAATCTTTGGATGTACACGTTATGCAAGTAGAAGCATTTGTTACCATTTTCAGTCCCAAATATTACCTGCGCACAATATGTAGGAACGCACATTACACAGGTTTTTACGGTATTATATATAAAGATTTCACTACAACTTCATTAAACATTAAGTCATTTACCAGCAGCAGTATTTAAAGCTACTTATTTCTGTTTATATGTTACCATGGTAATGACTCCATAACCTTTTGTAATTATGATAATAGTTATACACGGATAATGATAGCCTTTCTCGTGTCTGTAGTTATATCTATAACATTGTGAATGAAGGACTCCCTTGCAACTTCATCATATCACACACTGGTCTTGAAGTTTTCAGTTTTTAAAATGCATAAACAAAATAAAGTTGGTTTGAAATATGATCCTTTTGCCAAACTTTTCAAACTTTTGAATTTTTCTCTACTGGAATCTCAATAGAATAAACGTTGGAATTTTGTATTTATCAAGTGATATATATGTGAAATATTAGAATTTCTTTTTATTTTCTTGCTGTAGAGAGAATGAAACAGTAGGCTGATAAATGATGGTAGTTTCAGCCAGGAAACTAAATGTTTTTATGATTTTGTCTGTAAACTTCGTAACAGAAAAAGGTAATCTGTATTTTTATGAAGAAAACTATAAATGTAATTAACTTTCTATTATGTTTAGGTTACTGGTGGATAACTACTAGTGAATGTTTGAATTTCACCAGTTATTCAATTTACCGCAGGTGAATTGTAGTTATTCATCAATAAGGTAAACAAAAAAGGAAATTAATCCTTAAACATAATGTGTTATAATAGTCAGTGATCATTTCTATATACAGATTGACAGATGGTATTTCCTGTACACAGGTGAAACAGACTTATCCCATGAGTTACTGTCCAGACGAAGAACATACCTGGAGGCCAAGGAGTGCTGCAACATGTTGCAGGTGCAAACATGATGGACATGTGAATGTAAGACCTAATTGTTAACTGCTGTACCTACTGTATATATAATAACCTGGACAGGTGACTCAGTGTCCAGCCACACTACAGGCATACCTGACAAATTGTCAGCAATGTTACCACAAATTCACTGAGGACAAACCTTGTAGCTGTAGGTGTTGAAATATCTTTACAAGGCTTACCACAAAGCATCAATAACATCAAATTATTGGGTTTATCAGACTGACATTAAAATGATCAAACTAGAAACTTTGGTTAAAAAGATTGATGTAAAACAATGATTGAGAAGACTCTACAGCATTGTGGAATGGTATATTTAAATCTTGTCTCAGACTTATCTGTATATCTAACATGTTGACTATTCTCTATAGTGGATCTGTTGTATACTGACAAAATATTTAGCTGCTTTCTCTTTAATGGAACTCATTTCTGCAAAGCATCAAGTAAAGGGGAGATAACTCATAATCTCCCTCACTAGGGTAGTCACTCAGACACTAAAGCTAAAAGTGTTGTTGCATCAAGGACAACATTAATAAAAAGAGGAGAGTTCTAAAATCACCTCGTAAAATCATGCAGGGATTTCCTCATAGTAAAAAGTTTGTTTTTTAGTGTTTATAAAGAGTCGGGATAACTGATAGAAATAGCATCTAATAATGTGCAACCATTCCTATCCTGTCCCTTACCTAGGTATTCACTGATGTCTGTTTATTTAAGGATCAAATTTTAGTCCATTTCATGCAGAGGTTAAATATGACAATAACTTGGATCAGTGTACAGTGTATGTTACAGGATTTTAAGGTCAAAGTCAAGGTCACTGTGCTCTCTAGAGAAACATTTTCAGGAAGTTAATGTTTTCCTTTTTTACATTTTTCTTAAGGTTCTAACTGAGTTATAATTCCAGTTTCAACCAATAAAGTGAGATTTTCTGACAAATTTGGAAAACAATCCGACATTTTCATCAGTTCGGGAAAAAAATGCTAAGCTGACATAATTTGGGCAGTGAAAATTTTCTGGTTTTGACAAAATATCACGGAAAACCTATCATCTAGCCATTACTGTTACGATATCAATTACAGCTATTCATGTGACTTAAGTTACACAGGAACAGGATTAATTATAAAATAGGTGTTGTATTTTGTGTTCTATGTTTTTTATGTTACTAGCTGGTATAATTTTCAGTTTGGTGAGGAGGCGTGTCTGTCAAAACAATATATATACCAGTATATAATATTTGGGTTAGTAAGTATCAGGTAAATTTGATCACCTATATCATGTACCATTCGTTAATACCTGTTTGTTAGAAACCTATATTTGTAAGAAAGTATCAGGTGCAATATATTTATAAATTAATTTGATAAATTTTGACACACATTGTCACCAGTAAAGAAATAAAAGGCAATTTTACAAAATATCATAATTTATCAAAATGTTGACTGCAAGTTCAAAAATGAAAGTTGGCCTAGAATATTTGAGGCTGTATATATTAATTCTCTGCTGCATATTCAGATACCACAATACCTGTGTTAATTAATTAATGCTTATTTGTGATGTATTTGAAATGACACATGCAATGTATTAATGATAATATTGTATTAATATTATTCATAGAATGACTGGTAATGATAATATACCAGAGATATATATGTCTATATAGCCTCATAAAACATCACTGTCTTACCTTATCTGTGCTGGGACCTGTCCAGGTAACACCATATACAATTATTCTCTCCCTAAGTAATGATATCAGACACAACCATACCACTATATATGTCAGTTTCCTGTTTAACCTGTTGTCCAGTTTCCTGTGGTCAGTGGTCAGTTTCATGTCCAGTGTCTAGTTAAACCATCAACATGACATGCATGACTATTTACTATCTATGATTTATGGGAAGATGAAGACATCATAGGATGACCTTGTCCAGGTAAATTTTGTTACTAGGGACAAGGTCACCATACTCATTAATAATGGTTTAGGCCAGGTGATGAAGTATCACTAACTGTCTACATCTCTATATATTCTGACAGTTGGCAAAGTTCTCATCTTTTTCTGTTGGATGTTAAACTTCATCCTCGAACATATGTCATTGTGTTTGAATAATTCTGTTTGCATTGTTGAGAAAGACATGAAATTTGAAACTACTGTTATACAAAGGTTTGGGTCCATAGGCACTTTGTCCTATCATTGGTGATACAAATGTCATTAATATCCTGTTAATATCACAAGAGAGACTGTTAATATCACAAGAGAGACTGTTGATATCACAAGACCGAGTATTAATAATACAAGACAAACTGTTAATATCACAATACAGACTGGTAATATCACAAGACCAACTATTAATAATACAAGACAGACTGTTGATGTCACAAGACAGACTGTTAATATCACAATACAGACTGGTAATATTAACAAGACAGACTTAATATCACAAGACAGACTTAATATCACAAGACAGACTGTTAATATCACAAAGACTGATTTTTTATATCACAGTGAGAACTATCAGTATTATAATAACTCATTGTCACCAGCATGTTATAATAACTGTTGTTACTAGGATATCATCATTCTAGTAAAAACAATCAGGTGACCAGGAAGAAATTAATGTATTTGGAGGGTTTGGTGTTAGATATGACTATAGAGTAAAAATATGTCACATTTGATACAATGATTACTAATACTTATTCCTAATATTATAATTAAATTCTGTGAGTAATTAAGACTAGATGGTCAAACTTAATTATAATACTGAGTTTTAACAGATCCTGGTAGATCAAGATTAAGAGAAATTTGTATGGTCGTTCTGTGATTGATAGAATACATATGGTACCTTGGCTCTCTGTTTAAGAACCTGACATTATAGTGGTTCAAACAAGATTAATACAGTGGATGATGTCAATGAACTATATAACAATAGTCCACTGCATGGTTAACAATTTAATCAATGTGGATGTCTTTGCTTTAAAAACAAATACGTGCAGTTTTGCTCAGATTGCTTGTATGTAATGGCCAATTAGGTCTGTATTACATGTTTATACTTAGTAATTTTATATGGGGCATATAGTACTACTTCTCTCTGGCTGTCACGAGAACTTCTCCATATTTACTTCTGCAGAGGATTATATACTAGTGTGAATGTTGTTGGGAGGATAGGGGTTGGTCTTAGAGTCACTTTCTCGTTGAATATGTAGTTGGAAGGAGCCATGAAAAACATCCTGCTAGCACTGTGGTTCGAACTAGAGACCCTTCAGTGTATAGCCGGACTATCTACCGCTCAACTAAATGGAAATTTTCACTTAGAGGATAGAAAGGCAACATGCACTCTGAAATTACACATATATATCGTTTTTAACATGGGCATCTCCCGGTATAGGAGGTGAGAGATCACCTGTACTATAGACTGATATGGGAGGTGAGAGATCACCTGTACTATAGACTGGTATGTGAGGTGACAGATCACCTGTATATAGACTGGTATGGGAGGTGAGAGATCACCTGTATATAGACTGGTACGGGAGGTGAGAGATCACTTGTATATAGATTGGTATGGGAGGTGAGAGATCACCTGTATATAGACTGGTATGGGAGGTGAGAGATCACCTGTATATAGACTGGTACGGGAGGTGAGAGATCACTTGTATATAGATTGGTATGGGAGGTGAGAGATCACCTGTACTATAGACTGGTATGGGAGGTGAGAGATCACCTGTACTATAGACTGGTATGGGAGGTGAGAGATCACCTGTATATAGACTGGTATGGGAGGTGAGAGATCACCTGTATATAGACTGGTATGGGAGGTGAGAGATCACCTGTATATAGACTGGTATGGGAGGAGAGAGATCACCAGTAAAAAATACAGTAAAGGAATGTAATAGAAAACAGTAATATAGACTGGTATGGGAGGTGAGAGATCACCTGTATATAGACTGGTATGGGAGGTGAGAGATCACCTGTATATAGACTGGTATGGGAGGTGAGAGATCACCTGTATATAGACTGGTATGGGAGGTGAGAGATCACCTATAGACTGGTATGGGAGGTGAGAGATCACCTGTATATAGACTGGTATGGGAGGTGAGAGATCACCTGTATATAGACTGGTATGTATATAGACTGGTATGGGAGGTGAGAGATCACCTGTATATAGACTGGTATGGGAGGTGAGAGATCACCTGTACTATAGACTGGTATGGGAGGTGAGAGATCACCTGTATATAGACTGGTATGGGAGGTGAGAGATCACCTGTATATAGACTGGTATGGGAGGTGAGAGATCACCTGTATATAGACTGGTATGGGAGGTGAGAGATCACCTGTATATAGACTGGTATGGGAGGTGAGAGATCACCTGTACTATAGACTGGTATGGGAGGTGAGAGATCACCTGTATATAGACTGGTATGGGAGGTGAGAGATCACCTGTACTATAGACTGGTATGGGAGGTGAGAGATCACCTGTATATAGACTGGTATGGGAGGTGAGAGATCACCTGTACTATAGACTGGTATGGGAGGTGAGAGATCACCTGTACTATAGACTGGTATGGGAGGTGAGAGATCACCTGTACTATAGACTGGTATGGGAGGTATGCTGTGTACATTAGGTGACAGGTTCCCCTCCTTTAACACAATCAAAAAAATTTACCAGGTAAACATTCCACCATTGTGAACCATTACAACACACATAAGATAAAAAACATAACCTGTTCCTTAATCAATAGTTCAACCAGGGACACTTACTTACAGTGAAGTCACAGGGATTTTAATATATATCAAAACCTCCTTATCTAGTCCAATATATTTGTCTGCAATGTAAAATATCATAATGATATACCATAAATGCCAGTAATCTATACAGTGAAAGGTTCAGGTATGTAGTGATTTCTCTCCAGCTTCCACACTTTTACTACAGACTACTATATAAAACAAACAAATAAATAACAACATCAAATACCTGGAGTATTAGATATATATCTGTAGAAAAATCTTACAAAAAAGTTCTGTTATCCTATCACTGTCATAACAGTCATGGCACAGGAGAAAACTGTTAGTCTCCATCATTGGAAGGTAGAAGGAAAGATTAAAAAGTATTCAGGTATTAAAAACACAATGTCCCAATGCTGTATCTTTGAAAAATCAGATGCATATTAATTTTCACACATGCTTGTGTAATGAACTGATATATTGAAGAATTCCAGCCATTAGACTTCATCCCCATACCCATTCTCTATCCGCATCCCCATCCCAATCCTCTGTCATCATCACCATCCCCATCTACTGTCCTCATCATCATCCCCATCCACTATCCGCATCCCCATCCCCATCCTCTGTCATCATCACCATCCCCATCTACTGTCCTCATCATCATCCCCATCTACTGTCCGCATCCCCATCCCCATCCTCTGTCATCATCACCATCCCCATCTACTGTCCTCATCATCATCCCCATCAACTGTCCGCATCCCCATCCCCATCCTCTGTCATCATCACCATCCCCATCTACTGTCCTCATCATCATCCCCATCAACTGTCCGCATCCCCATCCCCATCCTCTGTCATCATCACCATCCCCATCTACTGTCCTCATCATCATCCCCATCTACTGTCCTCATCATCATCCCCATCAACTGTCCGCATCCCCATCCCCATCCTCATCACCATTCCCATCCTCTGTCCTCATCACCATCCCCATCCACTGTCCTCATCACCATCCCCCTCCTCTGTCATCATCACCATCCCCATCTACTGTCCTCATCATCATCCCCATCCTCTATCCGCATCCCCATCCCCATCCTCTGTCCTCATCACCATCCCAATCCACTGTCCGCATCCCCATCCCCATCCTCTGTCATCATCACCATCCCCATCCACTGCCCTCATCATCATCCCCATCCACTATCCGCATCCCCATCCCCATCCACTGTCCTTATCACCATCCCCATCCTCTGTCTTCATCACCATCCCCATCCACTGTCCTCATCACCATCCCCATCCTCTGTCCTCATCACCATCCCCATCCACTGTCCTCATCACCATCCCCTACCACTGTCCTCATCATCATCCCCATCCACTGTCCTCATCACCATCCCCATCCTCTGTCCTCATCACCATCCCCATCCACTGTCCTCATCACCATCCCCATCCACTGTCCTCATCACCATCCCCCGCCACTGTCCTCATCACCATCTCCGTCCACTGTCCTCATCACCATCCCCATCCTCTGTCCTCATCACCATCCCCATCCACTGTCCTCATCACCATCCCCATCCTCTGTCCTCATCACCATCCCCATCAACTGTCCTCATCACCATCCTCATCCTCTATCCTCATCACCATCCCCATCCACTGTCCTCATCACCATCCCCATCCACTGTCCTCATCACCATCCCCATCCTCTGTCCTCATCACCATCCCCATCCACTATCCGCATCCCCATCCCCATCCTCTGTCATCATCACCATCCCCATCCTCTGTTCTCATCATCATCCCCATCCACTATCCGCATCCCCATCCACTGTCCTCATCACCATCCCCCTCCTCTGTCCTCATCACCATCCCCATTCTCTGTCCTCATCAACATCCCCATCCTCTGTCCTCATCACCATCCCCATCCACTGTCCTCATCACCATCCCCATCCTCTGTCCTCATCACCATCCCCATCCACTGTCCTCATCCCCATCCCCATCCTCTGTCCTCATCACCATCCCCATCCACTGTCCTCATCATCATCCCCATCCACTGCCCTCATCACCATCCCCGCCACTGTCCTCATCACCATCCCCATCCTCTGTCCTCATCACCATCCCCATCCACTATCCGCATCCCCATCCCCATCCTCTGTCATCATCACCATCCCCATCCTCTGTTCTCATCATCATCCCCATCCACTATCCGCATCCCCATCCACTGTCCTCATCACCATCCCCATCCTCTGTCCTCATCACCATCCCCATCCGCTGCCCTCATCACCATCCCCCGCCACTGTCCTCATTCCCATCCCCATCCTCTGTCATCATCCCCATCCCCATCCACTATCCGCATCCTCATCACCATCCACAGTCTTCATCATCATCCCCATCCACTGTCTTCATCCTCATCCTCATTCCCTTCCCCTCCCCCCCCCCCCCCCCCCCCCCCCCCTCCCCCCCCCCCCCCCCCCCCCCCCCCGCCACTGTCCTGAGAAAGACCATGCTCTCCTCCGTATATCAGTAAGTAAGATTTTCCATCAGGAAGGTGAAGTAACTTGATCAATTGTTTATAGAAGGTGATCAACTCCTGCTGGTGTTGAATGTGTTATTGATTATCAGTTGTGGTCCTTACATGTACCTGGATATAAACGTTACAGAGGTTCTGAGTACTACAACCAGAAAATGTCTTACACTACCACCAGGGACGCTTCATGGGCTGAAAATTCACTCATCCAAATTCCCTCATCATTTCTACAGACCATTTCACACAACCAATGTCCCTTACTGTTCCTAAAGACACAGACAAAGCCACCCCTTTTCAGACTGAGAGATAATTACCATGGCACACACATTACAGTCTATTACTTCATCGATACTTATAGAAAATTAATATGACATCCCTTGCTCTATTAATATGCATGGATTTTCATTACATGTAAACTTCTAGAAAATTAATATACCACCTCTGACCTGTATCTATGCTTTCATTTCATTTGTACTTCACAAAATCACAGGTGAAATATTCACTTACCTGTACTTTAAACAATTAAGACCAGGATGTAAGTATTCAACTTCTGACTTTGATTCAGTGGGTGGGCTTATTACAGGACAATTATAAAAATACAAAGTTATAAATCTAAATCGAGAGCGGTGATGTAAATTTAGGTGCCTCGATAATCCCTTTGGCCGATATATATATATATAGAGGGCTAATGTTACAGGTACAAAGTACTGGATGGCTTAACAAAAGGGTGTAGAAAAAAAGACATAGGCATCCCCAATTATCACTTAAGATTTTCATATGTACTTGGAGAAAAACCATAATCCATATGAATTGTGTATGAGCTGAGTACATGGGTGATGATTGATGGCAGAATGGAAGAAACAGCTTTTCACAATTCAAAATAAAGTTCTTTTCACTCAATGCCTTGTATACAGCCTTTGTATTTGTAACCTTTCCACTTGCTAAATCTATTCAGTACATGTATAGAAAATCGTGGCAATCAATTTTTTTGTATTTATAACTGTTTTAAAAAACTTTGACACACCACAGCCAATAAAAGTGTCATAACTTTGTCCAATTTTCTTGTTATTAAGTTTCTTTTCTGTTTTCGTCTCTTCTTTTAAAACTTGGACACATTAATCTCGATGTGGTTATATTATAGACGGGCTCGGAACACGAAACTCTCGATAATACACTGCTGACAATTATTGATAAATGAGAGATCACATTCATAGTCGTACCATCAGTGCTAAGAGAAGTGATGACCTGCATGTCACATTTGTTTAACATGTTTGAGAATCTGTGCAGTATGAAGGGGATAACCTTTCTAAACCGCCTCCATTCCAGACAAATTAAAACTTTATTAAGTTTGAAATCAAGTTCATGTATCCATTTATTAACAGGCGGATTCACAGCGTTGGATTTAATGTCTGTAGAGCTACAAGGATTTGGATTTTCTAAATGAAAAAGGAGTTATTGAAAATATTTAAATTCAACATTTAGATTTAAATAAAAAAGACAGAAAATTGATTCTTAATTAAATGAAATGAATTCACACCATTGTGGTTTTGACTGCATGTATCAATTTAACCAGAAATAAATGTTTGTGCTAACCTTGAACAGACAAATTATATTTATAAATTATGATAATAAGATAAAAATGTTACAAACTTAGCACTACTGACACAATGAATGACAATATTGTAAAATTAACACTTTTTAATTTTCTTAAAAAAGAAACAAGAAAGAAAAAGTAAGCAATTTTAAGATTAGTAATACCTATATCTGTACAGGTGTAGTTAACCACTAAGACAGGTACGATGGTTGTCATTCTCATGATGTACAAGACTGACACCTGTCAGATCTCGTACTCATCAGATGGACTGTCCTACATATGTCAGAAATTGTCGAGTTTACAAAATTTTATTAAATGTACGCAAAATGAAAATTTAACATCAGTGAAATATTAATTTACACAACCAAGCTTCTTTCTGGTTGTAGTTTTCAAGATTAAGATAAAAAGTTGTCTTGATATGTGATGCAGAATTCATGTACAAGCTGAAACTTTGAATTTTTAGGATTTGTTGTAAAAAAATTGACATGATTTCACGAGATTTTATAACTATGTTTATTAACAGTTAAAATTCCTCATTGCTTGGAACAACCTCAATGAAATCTCCAAAGATATTTTTTTTATAGGTATTTAACTGATATTTTTATCATCTAGCTGTCTGTAAATGTTTCTCAATGTTAATGAAGGAGAACAAATGTATGACTATATGAAGAAAACAGTATTACAGGTCAGTATCTTAATTACTGTGACAGGAAATTAGTTTTAAGTGTGATTAGTTTAATTCATTGTTTATGTATCAAACACAGATTGTTATGCCTATATAAACCTATATCTAGAGGTTTTAAGGAGACTATTTAGTTTCCTGCTCCGCTAAATCCTGCCAGGAAGTGTTGAATGTTATTTCTGACTGATATGTCATGAAAAAAGTTGTTGAGGCACCTGTGTCTGTTTCCTGTTTGGGTGTGTTTAGGGGTTGGGTCAGGAGGTGAGGTGGCCCCTGTAGGGTAGTTATTGCAGGCTCATTACCTCACTGTTATCAGACAGACTGATAATATACTGACACTTCACTCTAGTCAACTGTACGGCCTGCCATACTCATCAAGTTTCCTCTCCCTTCAGGTTTTCCTTAATTAGGACAGGTGAACATTATTTTACCTTAATTACAACTTAATCTGATTGGCCATCTTGACAGTTTCAAAGATTTTGTGTAGTAACACTTCAGTATAAAGTATAGGATGTCAGGACATCAAATAGTCTGACATCAGTATAAAGTGTAGAATGTCAGGACATCAAATAGTCTGACATCAGTATAAATAACAGGATGTCGGGACATCAAATAGTCTGACATCAGTATGAATAACAGGATGTAGGGACATCAAATAGTCTGACATCAGTATAAATAACAGGATATCAGGACATCAAATAGTCTGACATCAGTATAAATAACAGGATGTCAGGACATCAAATAGTCTGACATCAGTATAAATAACAGGATGTCGGGACATCAAATAGTCTGACATCAGTATAAATAACAGGATGTCAGGACATCAAATAGTCTGACATCAGTATAAATAACAGGATGTCGGGACATCAAATAGTCTGACATCATTATAAATAACAGGATGTCGGGACATCAAGTAGTCTGACATCAGTATAAATAACAGGATGTCGGGACATCAAATAGTCTGACATCAATATAAATAACAGGATGTCGGGACATCAAATAGTCTGACATCAATATAAATAACAGGATGTCGGGACATCAAATAGTCTGACATCAGTATAAATAACAGGATGTCAGGACATCAAATAGTCTGACATCAGTATAAATAACAGGATGTCGGGACATCAAATAGTCTGACATCAGTATAAATAACAGGATGTCAGGACATCAAATAGTCTGACATCAGTATAAATAACAGGATGTCGGGACATCAAATAGTCTGACATCAGTATAAATAACAGGATGTCAGGACATCAAATATTCTGACATCAGTATAAATAACAGGATGTCGGGA
The DNA here is from genome assembly GCF_031769215.1 of Ylistrum balloti. NCBI lineage: Eukaryota > Metazoa > Mollusca > Bivalvia > Pectinida > Pectinidae > Ylistrum > Ylistrum balloti. Next base: position 454,513 of record NW_026782446.1, on the reverse strand, counting down.
CATCAAATAGTCTGACATCAGTATAAATAACAGGATGTCAGGACATCAAATAGTCTGACATCAGTATGAAATGTCTACGTTATTAAGTGTATACTACACAGGACATATACCTTGGGTATCTACAAATATTTTCACTTATTAGATTTAATTCTATAATCTTTTCTGACTTTTCTCCCTAAATGCCAACTTGACTTGTTATAACATGCAGACTTGATATTACATACAGATATTCATTAAGTCAACAAAAATGCCACTAGTAAACACTAGTAATCAAACAGTCTTCTAATGATGTGTGGAATATACCGAGATTATATCCCATATTTCCTGATGTTTAAATTAATTTTTGTACAAAATTGACCAGTTAACATAATTTTATTTCAAAAATGATTTTAAAAATATCAGGATTTGGACAAATTTTGAATTTAACAGCTTAGTATATTTCCAACATCAAATTTAGGATTAATCAATCTTATTATTGTTGACCTTGAGCTAATTATCGAGTTTAATGATATTTGTATACTTACTTGTACTGCTGGGTATTGTCATCTGTTTAAATCCATGAAGACACACAATTTTATAAGATTTATGAACATCTAGAAAATATCCCACAAATTTGTCACTGTTGAACTGTTAATATGTATTCATCAATATGAAGAGATTTGGCCGTGAGTATAACCAGAACACAAGCTAGGTTTACTGCCCAAGATTTGGTAGGACCCTTATCAGAGTACTGCAGTGAGCTGCAGTATCTGTTAACCCTAGACAGAAGTACTCCCAAGTCATGTGAAATATCAAATGGTTCATTCAACTGTCCACTTTTTTATATGAATTCTTTAAATTAAATATTTTTTTCCACACTGATTTTCTTCTTTTTTAATATCTGAAGATATGATGTTCAGTAAAATATGTTTACAAGATAATGTTTTAAAATATACTCACAAGTAATTTGAATTTAAGATTTGCACATTCCTGGTAGTATATATTCCATGGTTACATTCCCTTACTAAATGTTGACAGTGTTTTGGACTCCACATTCTCCTGATGTGAAGTAATCTGTCACTTCCTTTCCTGATACATTCCAAGAGGTCCACATCTGTCAGGTGATTACTTTCCAGGTATATTTTTTATACCTGATGTACACTGATGATTCTGATCTGAAAGGTTTTTACCTGGTGTACACACCTAGGCGACCTGTGAAGAACTGAGTTGTCTGTATACACCATGTGGTCATAGTCTCCTCCCTCCATCTCCTCCCTCCATAGTACACTGATTCAGAGCCTGCACTCTGATACACTTAACCAGGAGGACTACATCAGCCTGTAGCTTCACCTCCTAGTCAACTTGACAGGTCGCAGTTTAAAAACAACATATTTTTCTGAGAGATGAACCGTAGTAAGTGTTCATATTTTGTGATCAATTTGAATTCAAACAATTTGATTTCCATGGTGAGACCTGATGGCAGACATTAACAAGCCAGGATGTTTGGCGCCGTGTACCTTTTGCCACTAAGTTGTTATTCTTAATGTATGAATATGAAATAATACACCACTGATATGTTCTTGAAATTTAATTACTTCCTGTAAGAATTTAAATTTACAATTTTAATAGAATTCTGTCTTTGTGAAGAAGATTTAAGGAAAATGGTTAAACAGTTTAGTTATACAGGATTGTGAATCTGGTTTTGTTTGTAAGATGACAAAACTTTGATTTTGAGGACTGCTACAGACCTGCCATGCTGTCATGGCCAAATTGACCATGAGATAAGCTTATCTATCATCAGATTAGGGGAGAGAAAACACCACCCTAATGACTGCATGTTTATGGACTAGGGGCCACCGCATGTGTTTTGTTAATGACTGAGGGCTGGTGGGGAAGGGAGGGATTCTTTCAGGATGTAGGGAGGGGTTGATATTTTGTAAAGAGAGAGAGAAAGTGGAAAGGACATATGTATTCTGGACAGAAAGGGCCAAATTTCTCTATCACAAGAATTGGAAATCTTATTAGAAGCAGCTTTGTCAAGAAGTTACTTTTAATAAATACAGGAAATTAATCATGATGTTTTGATTAACAGCACTCTATAAAGATAGCAGAAACATACATTTATCTTGTTCTAATGATATTCTAGGTAATTAAAGCATCTTTCCACATCAACCAATAAATAGTTAATCCAACTACCCTCCTCCTCAGTAGATAATCCAACTACCCTCCTTCTCAGTAGATAATCCATCTACCCTCCTCAGTAGATAATCCAACTACCCTCCTCAGTAGATAATCCAACTACCCTCCTCAGTAGATAATCCAACTACCCTCCTCCTCAGTAGATAATCCATCTACCCTCCTCCTCAGTAGATAATCCAACTACCCTCCTCCTCAGTAGATAATCCAACTATCCTCCTCCTCAGTAGATAATCCAACTACTCCTCCTCAGTAGATAATCCAACTACCCTCCTCCTCAGTAGATAATCCAACTACCCTCCTCAGTAGATAATCCATCTACCCTCCTTCTCAGTAGATAATCCAACTACCCTCCTTCTCAGTAGATAATCCAACTACCCTCCTTCTCAGTAGATAATCCAACTACCCTCCTTCTCAGTAGATAATCCAACTACCCTCCTTCTCAGTAGATAATCCAACTACCCTCCTTCTCAGTAGATAATCCAACTACCCTCCTTCTCAGTAGATAATCCAACTACCCTCCTTCTCAGTAGATAATCCAACTACCCTACTCAGTAGATAATCCAACTACCCTCCTTCTCAGTAGATAATCCAACTACCCTCCTTCTCAGTAGATAATCCAACTACCCTCCTTCTCAGTAGATAATCCAACTACCCTCCTTCTCAGTAGATAATCCAACTACCCTCCTCCTCAGTAGATAATCCAACTACCCTCCTCAGTAGATAATCCAACTACCCTCCTTCTCAGTAGATAATCCAACTACCCTCCTTCTCAGTAGATAATCCAACTACAGTAGATAATCCAACTACCCTCCTTCTCAGTAGATAATCCAACTACCCTCCTTCTCAGTAGATAATCCAACTACCCTCCTCCTCAGTAGATAATCCAACTACCCTCCTTCTCAGTAGATAATCCAACTACCCTCCTTCTCAGTAGATAATCCAACTACCCTCCTTCTCAGTAGATAATCCAACTACCCTCCTTCTCAGTAGATAATCCAACTACCCTCCTTCTCAGTAGATAATCCAACTACCCTCCTCAGTAGATAATCCAACTACCCTCCTTCTCAGTAGATAATCCAACTACCCTCCTTCTCAGTAGATAATCCAACTACCCTCCTTCTCAGTAGATAATCCAACTACCCTCCTCAGTAGATAATCCAACTACCCTCCTCAGTAGATAATCTCAGTAGATAATCCATCTACCCTCCTCAGTAGATAATCCATCTACCCTCCTCAGTAGATAATCCAACTACCCTCCTTCTCAGTAGATAATCCAACTACCCTCCTTCTCAGTAGATAATCCAACTACCCTCCTTCTCAGTAGATAATCCAACTACCCTCCTTCTCAGTAGATAATCCAACTACCCTCCTTCTCAGTAGATAATCCAACTACCCTCCTTCTCAGTAGATAATCCAACTACCCTCCTTCTCAGTAGATAATCCAACTACCCTCCTTCTCAGTAGATAATCCAACTACCCTCCTTCTCAGTAGATAATCCAACTACCCTCCTTCTCAGTAGATAATCCAACTACCCTCCTTCTCAGTAGATAATCCAACTACCCTCCTTCTCAGTAGATAATCCAACTACCCTCCTTCTCAGTAGATAATCCATCTACCCTCCTTCTCAGTAGATAATCCAACTACCCTCCTTCTCAGTAGATAATCCATCTACCCTCCTTCTCAGTAGATAATCCAACTCCTTCCTCAGTAGATAATCCACCAACTACCCTCCTCCCAACTACCCTCCTCTCAGTAGATAATCCAACTACCCTCCCAACTTCTCACCCTCCTTCTCAGTAGATAATCCAACTACCTCCTTCTCAGTAGATAATCTCCTTCTCAGTAGATAATCCAACTACCCTCCTTCTCAGTAGATAATCCAACTACCCTCCTTCTCAGTAGATAATCCAACTACCCTCCTTCTCAGTAGATAATCCAACTACCCTCCTTCTCAGTAGATAATCCAACTACCCTCCTTCTCAGTAGATAATCCAACTACCCTCCTTCTCAGTAGATAATCCAACTACCCTCCTTCTCAGTAGATAATCCAACTACCCTCCTTCTCAGTAGATAATCCAACTACCCTCCTTCTCAGTAGATAATCCAACTACCCTCCTTCTCAGAAGATAATCAGACTACCCTCCTCAGAAGAAAATCCAACTACCCTCCTGCTCAGTAGATAATCCAACTACCCTCCTTCTCAGTAGATAATCCAACTACCCTCCTCAGTAGATAATCCAACTACCCTCCTTCTCAGTAGATAATCCAACTACCCTCCTTCTCAGTAGATAATCCAACTACCCTCCTTCTCAGTAGATAATCCATCTACCCTCCTCAGTAGATAATCCAACTAGTAGATAATCCAACTACCCTCCTCCTCAGTAGATAATCCAGTAGATAATCTACCCTCCTTCTCAGTAGATAATCCAACTACCCTCCTGATAAACAGTAGATAATCCAACTACCCTCCTTCTCAGTAGATAATCCAACTACCCTCCTTCTCAGTAGATAATCCAACTACCCTCCTTCTCAGTAGATAATCCAACTACCCTCCTTCTCAGTAGATAATCCAACTACCCTCCTTTCCAGTAGATAATCCAACTACCCTCCTTCTCAGTAGATAATCCAACTGGCCACCTTCTCAGTAGTTAATCCAACTGGCCACCTTCTCAGTAGATAATCCATCTACCCTCCTTCTCAGTAGATAATCCAACTATTGTCCTTCTTAGTAGTAATCAAACTATGGATTAGTGGTGACTGGATTATTGTACAAATAGATTAGTGGTGACTGGATTGTTGGACAAATAGATAAGTGGTGACTGGATTGTTGGACAAATAGATTAGTGGTGAATGAATTGTTGGACAAATAGATTAGCGGTGAATGAATTGTTGGACAAATAGATTAGTGGTGAATAAATTGTTGGACAAATAGATTAGTGGTGAATGAATTGTTGGACAAATAAATTAGTGGTGACTGGATTGTTGGAAAAGTAGATTAGTGGTGAATGAGTTGTTGGACAAATAGATTAGTGGTGAATGAATTGTTGGACAAATAGATTAGAAGTGACTGGAAACAAATAGATTAGTGGTGAATGAGTTGTTGGACAAATAGATTAGTGGTGAATGAATTGTTGGACAAATAGATTAGAAGTGACTTGATTGTTGGACAAATAGATTAGTGGTGACTGGATTGTTGGACAAATAGATTAGAGGTGACTGGATTGTTGGACAAATAGATTAGTGGTGACTGGATTTTCAGAACATATATTATTTAAGGTATGGCCTCATTAGAACTTTTATTCTGTTTTATAAATCAGTTATTGTCTTTAATTTCTATCTGTTTAAGATTTCCTTCCAGCCTTTATTGCCTTAAATACTGATGTAGAGGGACTTGTACGCATGTACACTTAGTGTTTACTGTAACAAGCCTATAGGAAAATGTATAAATGCCAGAACTTGTTTGTAGTATTGTTTACATTAAAGTTTGTAGCATGGCTTGATGGACATAACTAGTATTAATTCCTCTAACACCGATGAAAAACCTCATAATTTTGTCATCCACCTGGTTAATGTCTAAATCCATGTTTTCTGAATTTCAAATTAATGTTAACATCAATCACTTTATCTGTTTGTAAATTAATAATAATTAATTTTTGAATAGTTTATCGTTTCAAGTAGGTGACTAGGATTAGTAAGACACATGACCAAATTGCCCAATGTTGCTAAAGATAAATGAAGGCCCTCAAGGCTGTCACAACCAATTACATGTGTGTCTTAACAGAAAATACAGAGCCTGGTGATAAACGTTTATATCAAATCAGACTGACAGGGTTAAAATTCACTAAAAGAGTGGCACACATAACTAGCTCAGACATTTTGTTGAAATGATTTTATCAAGAATTAACTATTTTCACAGTTATCAAATGTTCTGTATGTATACCTGTAGTTTATACAAAGTTCTACCTCAAGTTTGTATTGAGCTATATTGAGTAATACCTGTAGTTTGTATTGAGCTATATTGAGTAATACCTGAAGTTTGCATTGAGCTGTATTGAGTAATACCTGATGTTTGTATTAAGCTATATTGGGTAATACCTGAAGTTTGTATTGAGCTATATTGAGTAATACCTGTAGTTTGTATTGAGTTCTACCTGTTTTTGTATAGAGAAATACCTGTGGTTTGTATTGAGTAATACCTGTGGTTTGTATTGAGTAATACCTGTGGTTTGTATTGAGTAATACCTGTGGTTTGTATTGAGTTCTACCTGTATTGAGTTATACCTGTGGTTTGTATTGAGTAATACCTGTGGTTTGTATTGAGTAATACCTGGTGGTTTGTATTGAGTTCTACCTGTGGTTTGTATTGAGTAATACCTGTGGTTTGTATTGAGTAATACCTGTAGTTTGTATTGAGTTCTACCTGTTTTTGTATAGAGAAATACCTGTGGTTTGTATTGAGTTCTACCTGTGGTTTGTATTAAGTAATACCTGGTGGTTTGTATTGAGTTCTACCTGTGGTTTGTATTGAGTAATACCTGTGGTTTGTATTGAGTAATACCTGTGGTTTGTATTGAGTAATACCTGTGGTTTGTATTGAGTTCTATCTGTGGTTTGTATTGAGCTATATTGAGTTATACCTGTAGTTTGTATTGAGTAATACCTGTGGTTTGTATTGAGTTATACCTGTGGTTTGTATTGAATAATACCTGTGGTTTGTATTGAGTAATACCTGTGGTTTGTATTGAGTAATACCTGTGGTTTGTATTGAGTAATACATGTGGTTTGTATTGAGTAATACCTGGTGGTTTGTATTGAGTTCTACCTGTGGTTTGTATTAAGTAATACCTGTGGTTTGTATTGAGTAATACCTGTGGTTTGTATTGAGTAATACCTGTGGTTTGTAAAACCTGTGGTTTGTATTGAGTAATGCCTGTGGTTTGTATTGAGATCTACCTGTGGTTTGTGTTGAGTAATACCTGTGGTTTGTATTGAGTTATACCTGTGGTTTGTATTGAGTAATACCTGTGGTTTGTATTGAGTAATACCTGTGGTTTGTATTGAGCTATATTGAGTAATACCTGTGGTTTATGTTGAGTAATACCTGTGGTTTGTGTTGAGTAATACCTTTGGTTTGTGTTGAGTAATACCTTTGGTTTGTGTTGAGTAATACCTGTGGTTTGTATTAAATTGTGTTTACAATGATTTTTGCTTGTTGTTTTGAGTCATATCTCTCATTTGTTTCAAATGTTTGCAGTTTTGTGAAATGTTTTGACTGTCTTCAAGTTGAGTTCACATAAACTATATTTAGGTTATAAGACATTGCAGTTTGATAACACTATAAAGTGTGACCATTCAGCTTTAATTGCCCCTTCAAGTAGAATTTATTATTATCAGATGAACAAAAATAGAAGAAAATTAAATGATAATAAAATGCTTATAAATGACTGAAGCTTTATAATACAATAAGTTAACAGAGAACAGCGATAACTCCGTCAATTAGAGTGTTTAGTTATATAGACGTAGATGAAGACCTGAAGTGTGTGGTTCAACTCTCCCTACAGTGATTTGATTTCCCAGGAGACTGTGAATCAGACTGGTTTGTGCTGTCCTGATTGTGTCCTTAGACAAGACACTTAACCCCCATTGCTCTTGACAGTATATAATGGGCCTCCAGTATGTTGTTCAATGAGGTTATCACCAGCTACTACAAGATTACCTGCCTTTAAATGACCTGTGCTGTTTGCCCAACAAATAAACTATGAATTCATTACACTTTCTTATTCATTGTAAAATTTTTGAAACAACATGAATGTCAAGTCACATTTTGCAAAGTAGCAGAGTTGGTCACCATGTTTATCATTTTCTTTTCGAATAAGAGTCAATTCTCAGGATTTTGAGAATTTTATGTTTTTAGACTTATCTTTAATAATGTAATAAAAAAAAAACATACTTCATCTACCAAACTCTGAACACCAAGAGTGAGCTGGAGATACAAAATTTACAAATTGAATTTTTTTTTTTAAATGATATTACAGTATGACCCTTCAGGTGAAGGAAGGTTTTTAAACACATGTTCTTCTATTAAGTGTGTTTAGTATTCCGTGGAGCCCTACAGGTCTAAATCCCCTCGGATTGCTTCATTCCTCAGTTCCCCACTCCAATTACAGAGGTGTAAAAATGTGATGCCTCTCACCCTGACTCCCATCTCTGAGGTGCCAGAAACCCTAGACCACAGTTTGTGTTCCCCTCTGTAGGGGAGACCAGTTTTTCTGCTAAATATCTGATAATGTTCCTAACAAGAAGCATATTTATTCACCACCTAAACTGCTGGCGCTAATTTACAGCAATTTGGGGCCTGTGGATAGCTGGCTCCCATGTCACTGTGGATACAAAACGGTCTCCTACAACAGACTCAATGAGTACAGTACTCACTATATCTATGGTGGGTGTAGACTTTTTAACAGAGTGTTTTGGTAGTATATCGTAGCCAATTTGTCTCTGTACTTAACCACAACACTGATACCTCCAAGATCATCACCATACACTGCTGATCAGACCAAAGGATTTCTCAGATTAGTGCCAAGGGAGAACATTCCAAATACACTGACAGCTAGTCCAATAAACAGTTTTATTATGTTACAATGACTTTTAAGAGTCTTTTAGAGGTCAAACATGAGACACTTTCCGAATTCTTTCAACTAGGGTTGTATACCCACAACTTCTTGCAGTGTTAAATTTATGTCAGACATAACAATTTGAGATATTAGCTTTCTATGACACCTTCCCCGCCCCCTCCACCCTCCAACCAAAATGTGGTCAGGTCACGTCTAATTGTCAAGTTCCAATGTAGGAGGAGATAATTAGCCTGACTTCTGAATAAAGGAAACATCTGTTAGAAAAAAGTTTTCAAATTTAAAGTCAGGATAAGGGAGTGCATGTTTCAAAAACCAAGTGTGTTAAAGCTAAATTGTTTTGTAATATTTTTGAGCTGTTCTATAAATTTAGATATGTTGGAGATACATTTTATGAATCGAAAATTTTCAGTGAATTCCCACTAAAATGTTTCCATGAACTACAAAAGTTTGCTGTGGTATTACACTGTCGAGAAGTTCAGTCGAATCATGTCATTTTGGAAAACATGAGCTGCAAGCAGTGTTTGTCATTTTCAAATTACCACTGTCCACAGTCAAACAGAATTATTTTACCTCACAAATTACCAACACTGTTACCTGTAATGGCCTTTTGTTCTTAATATTGAATTATATATTTTTATCACAGATTCCTGATAAGATAAAATGACATCTGATTTCCTGAACATCGTAAAGCCTATGAGGTATTCCTTTTTCTAGTTAAGACATTTGGAAGATTCTCTTCCTTCAGGAAGGAGTTTGTCATCATGTTTATCAGCTAGGAGTAAAAAGTGATGAAAGTGAAGATATGATTTAGTATTTTTGTCAATATTTTCTGACGCTTTGACTGAGGCCAGGTATTGTTATCTGAAATTACCTCCATGAAAACGAAAATCAAAACCTTACATTACTTTTCATCAGGAATAAAATGGAACTCCCTCCAGCTATTTTTCCAAACATTATTTGACATAGAATTTTATCTTTTTAATTAAGGTATGTACATTTAACATATCCCCCTTGGTTGATTTGTAGGGAAATGAGAAACAAATTAATGAAAAAAGAATGAAAGTTGTTGAAGGATACCTATGTTAAGACATCAGAATAGCCCCCATCAATATAGATCAGGACTAAATGTAGCTACGTTTACTGTGTGATTGGTGTAGAGGAAAATACATGTGTTTTGCTGTTGGTGAATGTGTGGGCCAGCTGATGAAGCTGTCAGTCTCTGCAGGCTGTTTTTACTGTAAATGATGCATATGACAGATCTGTTATAACCCTATACACAGGTCTGAAACCTTATACCCTCAATGTCATGAACAGACATCAGGAATAGACTTACTCAAGTCCCTGTTATAAAATCCAGTGGCAGGACAAGACTTATTTATAAGTCTGTGTCCCTTTTGTAAATTCTGGAGGCAGTAATAGATTTTCATGTTTGAAAAATCTGGACACAGATCTCTGTAGTAAATCTGAAGAAGGCTACTAGACAAACTCATGTCCCTGTTGTATGTTCTGGAGACAGGACTAGACTTGCTCAAGTTCTTTTTGTAAAATCTGGAGACAGTATTAGGCCTACTGATATTCATATTGTAATTCTCAATCAAATCCTTGTTGTGAAATCTGTCTCCATCAATGTCATCAACAACGATATAGTGCTAGATTGAATATATTGAATAAATGATATAGAAAGATGTTCCCTATATCAGTGATAAGTAGGTCAACCAACAATTGATATATATATAAAACAGTGCAGTGCCATCTAAATATTCATATTTTATAGTTTTTCAAAAGGACAACTTAAGCACATTCTTTAAAATCCTTTTTTTTAGGTCATCTGACCCGAAGGGTCCGATGACCTATAGTCATCATGCTTCGTATGTCGTCGTCCGCCGTGCGCCATGCGCCGTGCGCCGTCCGTAAACTTTTCATTCAAACGACTTCTTCTCAATAATTGGAAGGCCCAGGCAACTAATATTTGGCCTGTAGCTTGCTTTGATGAAGCCCTACCAAGTTTGTTAAAAAGAATGACCTTGACCTTCATTCAAGGTCACAGGGGTCAAATGTCTTAAAATCTTCAAACAACTTCTTCTCAATAACTGGAAGGCCCAGGCAACTAATATTTAGCCTGTAGCTTGCTTTGATGAAACCCTACCAAGTTTGTTCAAATGAATGACCTTGACCTTCATTCAAGGTCACAGGGGTCAAATGTCTTTAAATCTTCAAAGGACTTCTTCTCAGTAATCAAAAGGCCCAGGCAACTAAAATAAGGCCTGTAGCATGCTGGGATGAAGGACTACCAAGTTTGTTCAAATGAATGACCTTGACCCACTTTAAAGGTCACAGGGGTCAAATATGTTAAAATCTTTAAACAACTTCTTCTCAATAACCAAAAGGCTCAGATTGCTGATATTGTGCCTGTGGCATGCTGGGATGAAGGGCTATCAAGTTTGTTTAAATGAATGACCTTGAACAACTTTCAAGGTCACAGGGGTCAAATATGTCAAAATCTTTAAATAACTTCTTCTCAAATACTAGAAGGCCTAGGGGGCTAATACTTGGCCCATAGCATGCTGGCATGGAGCCCTACAAAGTTTGTTCAAATGAATGACCTTGGCCCACTTTCAAGGTCACAGGGGTCAAATATGTTAAAATATACAAAGGACTTCATCTCAATAAGCAAAAGTCTATGAGTGCCGATATTGGGTCTGTAGCATGCTGGGAGGAAAGGCTACCAAGTTTATTTAAATGAATGACCTTGAACAACTTTCAAGGTCGCAGGGGTCAAATATGTCAAAATCTTTAAATAACTTCTTCTCAAATACTAGAAGGCCTAGGGGGCTAATACTTGGCCCATAGCATGCTGGCATGGAGCCCTACAAAGTTTGTTCAAATGAATGACCTTGGCCCACTTTCAAGGTCACAGGGGTCAAATATGTTAAAACATACAAAGGACTTCATCTCAATAAGCAAAAGTCTATGAGTGCCGATATTGGGTCTGTAGCATGCTGGGAGGAAAGGCTACCAAGTTTATTCAAATGAATGACCTCAACCCACTTTCAAGGTCACAGGGGTCAAATATGTTAAAATATACAAACGACTTCTTCTCAACAAGCAAAAGTCCATGAGTGCTGACATTGGGCCTGTAAGATGCTTGGAGGAGAGGCTACCAAGTTTGTTCAAATGAATGACCTCAACCCACTTTCTAGGTTTGGCTTGCTTTTTGTCAGATGACCGTTAAGGCCCATGGGCCTCTTGTCTGTAAAAGAATGACTGGATCAATATTCCACATTTGGTCTGTAACATCATTTAGTAAAGAAAAACTCAATTTGTTAAACCCTGTCTCCCCTATGGTCCTAACTTCTACTGCAGGTGAGCGGTGCTTGATCCCCCTGGGCCTAAGGGGTGGTGCCCCCTAGAGGAAATTTAGCAAATTCCTTAAAGTCCTAACTTCTACTGCCTGTGAATGGTGCATGTCCTATAGATGTCTTATTCATTTTGTTAATGTCTCTGGTATAGTAAATTCATTTGTGAATTTTCTAAATCTTTATATGGAATAGTAACAAATGTATAATTTTGTTTATTAAACAATATTTATTCTTTTGAATTTAATCATGAAAACAGCATTGATACACAATTTCAGCTTTATGACTCTTTCTTTCTGACACCACAGTGCATATATAGAGAATACATGGTCGGTGTCTTAAAACATCAGCTGTATTTTGGTGAGGGTGAAGAAAGACAAAAGTGGCAAGTCTCTGGCGAGGCACTTTTGTCTTCCCGTTCCGAACCAAGATACAGCTTATATTTCAAGACTCCTACCGTGTATTCTATTTATCCTTCAACACTGATTGATGATCAGATTTCTGAAACTTAAACAGTTTTGTTGTTCAATCTGTGTTTACATGACGTTGATGTTACACTGAATTTTGCCTGATGATCGATGCCAAAATGATTGCACTGCACAGAAACATTGTTCCAAATTCATCGGATATAACAGAGATTTTATGAATTTCCATAATCAACTTGTTCATTTCAACTTATAAAATTGCATATTTCAACAACTATTTATATTTCTAAATGTAATACTTAAGTAAATTCAGAGAGTAATTCTGTGGAATTACCCTTCTTGCTAAAATACAGCTGTTTTCTGTCACTGCCGAAAACAGCAAAAATATATGTGGCAGGTGTATTCTGACAATAGCAGTGCCAGTTATAGGATAAAACAATATTAATGATGTCCCAATTGAAACTATAGAAACTTTCAGCCAATCACTACTCCAGAAGGACATATGTGTGGTCGTAACATGTAAAGGGTATTGTTACACTGATAACAGGGTTCCATGTAATGAAAAATACTTTATAACGGACAAATCTAAACTTTAAAATGTAGTTTTCATGGATGCTGATACCAAGACACGATAGACGGATCATGTATATTGTTGCAGTACATTTCCTATCTCATTTCTTAGGTACAACACTATCAGGCAAATTGTGGATGTTTCCTAAGAAAAAAATATGAATGAAAGACATGTCCTGTTTACTATATAGACCTGGGGAGATGCTATCCCTCGCATGAAAACATTCATCCTATGTAAAATGCCTGACAGCAGAAATTTGTGCAGTTGGAGGAATGTGGAGATGCAGGTTGTCAGTGATCTGCCACAACATGATCCATGCCATAGCTCGATGTGATAGAAACGGTATGTACAGCGATGCGTCTACAGATGCATCTACACCCGACTCTGATGGGGCAAATTTGTCCATTCTGGTACCGAATGTCAGTCTGGAGCATGTTGGACTGCAGGATAATTCTCAAGCATGCCTAAACTTTTGTGTACATTGGTGAAACAATCACCAATGACCTGGTACATTTGGTCGGTCTAATGTAACAACTGGCAACCGTAGTAATACATTGCTGTGACGTCCAACTCACTGAAGAATAATGAGCCCGTATAGTTATCATCACATCTGTAGAGGAGGAATGATTTAAAGAACGATATGTTGGGTTATTTTCAGGGATAAATCAAGGAAACGAAGAATTCTGTAAACCTTTACAAACCTAGATAGCACAATACATATATATAATATTTATAAGTTGCCTTTTAATTTATGACTTTATAATTTTTAACTTATAATTTCTAAATTTGTTTATATTAATAACCAACTTTACGAATCAAAACATTTCAAAGATATTTTATTTGAAGCTTTACATATTTGACCCTTGTGACTTTCAAATTTGATTAAGGACCTTTATTTAAACATATTTACCATTGAGTTAAGTTATTGTGATCTTTATAGTCTAAACATATCCAAACCTGAGATCTGTCCTCAACAGTGTTACCATTAACCTATAGTTCTGTCTTCAGTTATGATAATTTGACCATTAACCTATAGTTCTGTCTTCAGTTATCATGCCATTAACCTATAGTTCTGTCTTCAGTTATCATACCATTAACCTATAGTTCTGTCTTCAGTTATTATAATTTGACCATTAACCTATAATTCTCTCTTCAGTTATTATATTTTTATCATTAACATGATAATATAGTCATCAATAAGCCTCACCTTGGCCGTTAACCTATCATTATCCTCTTAATAGTTTGACAATTAATTTATGATTATATACTCAATGACCTTAGTTTGACCATTAACCTATAATTCTGTCCTCAATAACCCTAGCTTGTCCATTAACCTATAATTCTGTCCTCAATAACCTTAGTTGGTCTATTAACCTATAATTCTGTCCTAAATAACCCTAGTTTGTCTATTAACCTATAATTATGTCCTCAATAACCCTAGTTTGTCCATTAACCTATAATTATGTCCTCAATAACCCTAGTTTGTCCATTAACCTATAATTATGTCCTCAATAACCCTAGTTTGTCCATTAACCTATAATTATGTCCTCAATAACCCTAGTTTGTCCATTAACCTATAATTATGTCCTCAATAACCCTAGTTTGTCCATTAACCTATTATTCTGTCCTCAATAACCCTAGTCTGTCCATTAACCTATAATTATGTCCTCAATAACCCTAGTTTGTCCATTAACCTATAATTCTGTCCTTAGAAGCCCTGGTCTGTCCATTAACCTATAATTATGTCCTCAATAACCCTAGTTTGTCCATTAACCTATAATTCTGTCCTCAAAAACCCTAGTTTGTCCATTAACCTATAATTCTGTCCTTAGAAGCCCTGGTCTGTCCATTAACCTATAATTCTGTCCTCAATAACCCTACTTTGTCTATTAACCTATAATTCTGTCCTCAAAAACCCTAGTTTGTCCATTAACCTATAATTCTGTCCTCAATAACCCTACTTTGTCTATTAACCTATAATTCTGTCCTCAAAAACCCCTGTCTGACCATTAACCTATAATTCTGTCCTTAGAAGCCCTTGTCTGTCCATTAACCTATAATTCTGTTTTCAATAAGATTTCAGTCTCATTAAATGTAAAATTGTTCCCCAATAACCTTGAGACCTAATCACCAATGCTTGTGTACCTAAAGACCTGGTGTTAATTGTCCTGTGCTGCATGTGCCCTACATTAGTTGGATATAATACACTTTATGTCTGCAGTCAATGTTGTATCATATTGTTAAGGTAATTTCTCTATCCTGCATGGGTCGATTCTGGGTGAAATGAACTCTGAAGAGCATTTCAATTTCAATTACTATCTGATGACATTAATGTATGGCTATTCTCGAAATTACATACATAGAGAGCATAACTATAATACTACAAATATTTGAACATTTCTTTAAGATATCAAATGATAAATCCTGTAAAAAAACACTTTTCATTCTGAGTTCACATTTAAACAATGTTCATTCATTTCTACTTCTGATGGGATGCTTTCAATTTTTTTTATAATTTCAGAATTGAACATTGGACTGTACAATATGCTGCAATTATAAGCATTGAATAGCTACAGACACCAACACCTCATAGTGTCTACTACAGACACCAACAAGTCATAGTGTCTACTATAGACACCAACAACTCATAGTATCTACTATAGACACCAACAACTCATAGTGTCTTCTACAGACACCAACATCTTATAGTGTTTACTACAGATACTACAGACACCAACACCTCATAGTGTCTACTACAGACCCCAACAACTCATAGTGTCTACTATAGACACCAACACCTCATAGTGTCTACTACAGACCCCAACAACTCATAGTGTCTTCTACAGACATCAACAACTCATAGTGTCTACTACAGACCCCAACAACTCATAGTGTCTTCTACAGACACCAACACCTCATAGTGTCTACTACAGACACCAACAACTCATAGTGTCTTCTACAGACACCAACACCTCATAGTGTCTGCTAGACACCAACACCTGATAGTGTTTACTACAGACACCAACACCTCATAGTGTCTACTACAGACACCAACAACTCATAGTGTCTACTACAGACACCAACAACTCATAGTGTCTACTACAGACACCAACAACTCATAGTGTCTTCTACAGACACCAACACCTCATAGTGTCTGCTAGACACCAACACCTGATAGTGTTTACTACAGACACCAACACCTCATAGTGTCTACTACAGACACCAACACCTGATAGTGTCTACTACAGACCCCAACATCTTATAGTGTCTTCTACAGACACCAACACCTCATGGTGTCTACTACAGATACTACAGACACCAACAACTCATCGTGTCTCCTACAGACACCAACAACACATAGTTTCTACTACAGACACCAATACCTCATAGTGTCTACTACAGACACCAACACCACATAGTGTCTACTACAGACACCAACACCTCATAGTGTCTACTACAGACCCCAACAACTCATAGTGTCTACTACAGACACCAGCATCTTATAGTGTCTACTACAGACACCAATACCTCATAGTGTCTACTACAGACACCAACACCACATAGTATCTACTACAGACACCAACACCTCATAGTGTCTACTACAGACACCAACACCTCATAGTGTCTACTACAGACACCAACATCTTATAGTGTCTACTACAGACCCCAGCAACTCATAGTGTCTTCTACAGACACCAACACCTCATAGTGTCTACTACAGACACCAACATCTTATAGTGTCTACTACAGACACCAACAACTCATAGTGTCCACTACAGACACCAACACCTCATAGTGTCTACTACAGACCCCAACAACTCATAGTGTCTTCTACAGACATCAACAACTCATAGTGTCTACTACAGACCCCAACAACTCATAGTGTCTTCTACAGACACCAACACCTCATAGTGTCTACTACAGACACCAACATCTTATAGTGTCTACTACAGACACCAACAACTCATAGTGTCCACTACAGACACCAACATCTTATAGTGTCTACTACAGACACCAACATCTTATAGTATCTACTACAGACACCAACAACTCATAGTGTCCACTACAGACCCCAACAACTCATAGTGTCCACTACAGACACCAACACCTCATAGTGTCTACTACAGACCCCAACAACTCATAGTGTCTTCTACAGACATCAACAACTCATAGTGTCTACTACAGACCCCAGCAACTCATACACAAACATCTGATAGTACCATCTTAAGCCATGTAATAATTCAATAAATGTATCTGTGAGAGTTTTCAATTTAATTACATTTTTTATGTTAAATGGAGAACTTGGTTCATCTTATGATAGACATGAAGAAAGAACATGTGATTTGAGTCTGCACTCTGCAGGATGATTTCTGAATACACCTTCTCCAGTTCCATGGAGATTTTTATTTAATTAACAATGCAGCAGACCTCTAACTAGCCAGCTGTGCATTCACTGCAGAATAGTGGTGTATTCACTGTGGAACAGTCACCTCCACTTGTCATGATGTCACCACCAATCAGTTTCCATAGTTAAGGAACAAAGACTTGCCAATCCTTCAATTCTCTGGTTACATTGACACCTTTAATCTTGTACAGTGTTACCAATTATTATGGGTCAGGGCCATTGTCTCAACAAATTGCCAGTTTAACTTTATTTGTTAGTGTGTTCATCACCTTCATAATGATGATGATGATGTTGGTAATGGTGATGGAGCATTAATTCCTCAGATAATGTTGATCTTTAGGCTTTAAATAATTACATTTTCCCAGAATTCTTTGTACATGTTGATAAAGACTGCATGCTGATTTGTGTAGTTCAATGGTAATTAAATGTCATTGCATCAAGTTTTCAGTTTTTCTTTTGATCAAAGAATAAAGGTTGAAAATTTACCAACATAAATTGTTGGTGTGACAGAAGAGTTGAACTGTATGACAAGGAACAGAAATATTAAATATACCTCATTGTTGTGCTGATGAGACCATTTTTAAACATGAAATACAGTTAGCTGAAGTGATTTCATACGTTTTTCTGGTTTATTTAAAAAATTCTTACATTTAACGTGATAGTAAATGTATGTTACTTGTGCATGCCTTAAAAATCCCAAGAAAACAGAAGTTCAAAACCCAGTTAATTCAGTTTCAGCTGTTCTTTTCTCTTGATACATAAAAATATCTTCATAAACATTTCTTACTCAATTATACAAGCATTCTTATGAACGATATATGTTAATAACTACAATTTTCACAACACTTTATCCTATATACTGGTGTTTGATGTACGTGTCATAGTGATGAACCATTCACTTACCATATTTAGTGACATCAAACTTTATTAATTTACAACAATCGTGGAAAAATTCATTACAATTTATAGAAATCACTTTTGTTGGTCCGATTAGAAGCGTGTGAGGGGTCCTACTCTAGGAGAAAGCCTGATTACTCGGGGGAAGACCACATGGTCGGCTGGTGACTTTATACATTTTTACATCCATTCCTGGAATCAAACCCAGGACACCTGTGTAAAAGGTGAATGTATTGTCACTGCACCACCCAAACTATATTTAACACTCCATCTTTCTATTTTTTTTCTACTTAAATCATTCAAATATTCAATTCTGTGATGAAAAAAGGGTCCCGACATGTACAGTGGTTGTCAGGAAGACAGTAACACTAAGCAGACAAATATTGGTGTTACTATTTAGGTCGTGACGGTGGCAACATATTTAATATTTCACTTTTACATTTTATCAAATATTCAAAGATAGTTATAAATCTAACTATACCATCTTGGTATAATTGGATGGATCACTTCGATGTACATCCCAACACATCCATCAATCAACAAGATATCTTGTAGAGTTTAGGGTCCTGTAACCCTGAAAGCTAGGGATGCTTACAAGCTGGGAGATATTGTCTTTAGCTGTTTATCAAATACAACTCTTTTTCTGTAAAACTAGAATAAAGTTACAGTGTAGTACATAATAAATATCTGATTGTCTTAGTATCAATATCTTATTTGCTGTATTTTTAGAACAAAAGTGAAGATGTTTGAGAGGTGACTACACATTCTTGGTAGCGTAATCCCTCTACTGTAAAATGTTTTTGAAAGTTGTCTACATGTTACAAAAAGTCTTCACGTTGTTCAGTTTTCGTTTTCATTTATTATGTAAAATTATTGGCCTGGGGATTTATTTTTATTGAGTACATAGCTACTCAAGATCTACTAACTTATTCGTCCACGAATTGATAAACAGATGAAAGTAGACCTGGACTTTAGTACTAGTGGATTTCAGGGTCAAGATTTATTCATGAAACCAAAGTGCCGATGAAAATGTAAATCTTTGGTAGACCCTGATTTTGTAGTATTCACTCTAATCCACTTAGTTTCCAGTCACATTGAAACATGCACTGTAAAATATTGAATAAGGTTTTCTCTCCCTCTCAGGAAATGTCGGTTAAATTCTGTATTGTGATGAATTTTGAAAATTGAAGAACTTTTGTTTTAATCAATATTTAAACATGACATTAATAGCATGTAAGTTTTAGAAGATGCCTTTGTCATATTGTTGAACTTAGATGCCATGGAAAAATATTTATGCTATAGTTTTATTTGCAGAACTACAAACAGTAGTGATTTGTTGTCTTGATTTGGTTCAAACCGTAGCAATTCCAGACCCTAGCAATTCCTGGCACTAGCAAAGAAAATAATACCTTGTCACCCTTGGAATTTGAACCAGAGACCCTCAGATTTTAGCCAGACACCCTACAGTTCATTTTTGTGCTAACTAAGGCTAGTAAGGTGACTGATAATGTCAAATGCTTCACTACTTCCTCCTTCACAAAGTGTTTGATCCACAAAGACAATGTCCCAGGTTCAATATCATGGTCATGGTACCAAATCTGTGTGAGTAATGAAAAATACCCTGTCACAGTTTGGGCTAGCGACCCTCAGTCTCTAGTCTAGTCTCTAGTCTTATCTCTAGTCAGACTCTTTGACTTGAAATTCCCAATAGTAGAGCTAGCATCTAAACTCCTAAACGTAATTACATATGGCAGATGAAGCCTTCAAGAAGATATTTAATCGCAAACAAATGACCAAAACATTAAGTACATATTAGGGTGAGTGATTTTGGGCAAGATGTTTGTTTTATGTAAGAAGTATTTGACATGTTTAAAACAACATGACTGTCATTAATTTTCATTTTAGTAGAGATGTCCTGGATTATTTCAAGGAATGTTGTAGAAGTACAAAATTTACTGATAAACTTATGTCTACATTTACCAGGCAGTGGTCGTAGTAATTACTTAATTCTCTTTAATTGTTTACAGGCTGTCAGCCAGAAACTGCACACCAAACCCAATCTGGAGATCACGCATCATTGACTATCATACTAGAGCTCTCCTGTCAGAGGAGGCCAGGAAAGGGATCTGGATTCAGCATTCAAAAGGATATTGAAGTCTTATTAATCATCCTTCAGTATTTGGAGACAGGTACATTAACCATTGTACATCTTTATCTAGCATACATGCTTCTGTTCAGTCATCAACAAATAATAGTAAAAACACACAATATACGCCGACACGAAATATAAAGATTAAGATAAAATGGCATAAATCTTACAAAAATCAAAGAACCGACAAATCACCCCTTCATGCACATCTACCATTGTAGTAGTGACATTGAGCAAGTTTCATGAAAATCTGATAATTAGTTTAGGAGCAGTTGCATTCACAAGAAATGGACATACTTACATAGGGACGGACGGACAAAGAAGATGACTCCAATATACTACTGCCTCCGGCGGAGTATAAAAATCAACAAATTTTAATCCTTTTTCTAAAAGGATCATAAGAGAGAGAGAGGATTAGATGTGAAGCAACAAAGAATGCAGTAATAATTAATAAATACTGTTTCCATTGTTATATGTACTAGATCATAACTCTTTTATAATGTACTCACATAATTAAGTTATCTTCATTTTAATCCCCCCTACCCTCCACCTGAAGGCAAAATAAGTTTGAATAAAGTTCCTAAATAAACTGTTGATAGTGATACAATATCCCCCTTGTGACCCCCCTGAGCTCTAACAGCTGTCAGTGTGTAGTTGTACCTATGTCCATGTTAACTATTTAATTCTAAATTAAGATTTTTCCTCAGGACAAGTGATAAGACACTTCACCCAGTAAGGCTTTGTTCAACATGGATTCTGATGAGACAACTCAAATCAATTAACTTAGATGAAATTCCCTCTACATGGCCTCTTACAAACAAGACATTTCACTCTGTCAAGATTCCCTCTACATGGCCTCTTAAAAAACTAGACATTTCATTTTCTCTGTCAAGATTCCCTCTATATGGCCTCTTAAAAAACAAGACATTTCATTCACTCTGTCAAGATTCCCTCTACATGGCCTCTTAAAAAACTAGACATTTCATTCACTCTGTCAAGATTCCCTCTACATGGCCTCTTAAAAAACAAGACATTTCACTCTGTCAAGATTTTGTCAACACCAGGTTTTCAGATTAAGATATATCACTAAGATACATATCTTGGTATGAGATTTTCTGTCAACAGATTTTTTGTAAGACATTTCGCCAATACAAGATTTGATCTGTAGGATTTCTGATAACACATTTCAGACAATAAATTCTTTGTTACTAAGTTTTGTATAAAAAGTTCACATAGTCCAGATCTTCTTTCTGCAAATTGATATTTCAATTCTGATGAAACATTTTCACCCAATTAGCACAATCAATTCTAGATCTGTTTACTAAGATAAAAACCTTTTTTCCAAAAGAACATTTTGCAGCGTAGGATTCCTGATAAATCATTTGAGATACTAGAAATTTACCTTTCAACATAATCTCTGCCATGTTTATGAGAATGATGAATTGATATAGTTGTAGAAGACACCATACTAGCCTTGGCTAGTGGGAGTTGGGGGTGGGGGGATGTACCTTTTACAAAGTAATATATCATAGAGGGGTACAACATCCATTTTGTGACATGCAGTAAATAGATTCTTACATCCATTTTAATAATGATACTGCAAATGTACATATATGTTTTAGCAATTCTGTTATTTTAGCACTTTTCTCACTGATAGCATTATGCTAACCTATGATTACGCTAATTCCAGTTTCCTTATATGGTTTTTTTTCCTAATTAAGGTAGCCACACAAATTAATGATTGTGCTAATTTACCAGAGGATAAATCTGAGCTAAATTTTATTGTGCAAAATGATTTATATTTAAAGTAATATAACAAAATATTTTTCTTTTCAGAGCAATTATTTATAAAATGATTGATGTTCGGAAATGTCATAGTAATGTACTTGTCAAATTTATATTGTGAAGTTAACTCCTGTCTAATGAAGTGTGGTGAGAGGTGACATGCCTCATTAGGAGATGAAGCAATGGAATGGTTGGAGGGGATAAATTTCAGAAAGGCTGGTAGGGGGAGAAAGGGGGCTGGTAGGGGGAGATAAGGGCTGGTAGGGGGGAAAGGGGCTGGTAGGGGAGAAAGGGGCTGGAAAGGGGGAAACAGGCTGGTAGGGGGAGAAAGGGGCTTGGAGTTGGGAGGGGGGGGGAAGAGGTGCAGATGAGCCCTGGGGGGGGGGGGGGGGGGGGGGGTGGATACAAGTGGATGGGGTGCATAATTGTTGATACCATGTTCACCAGCACCACACGTACAGTCACCTAACACCAGTACTGGGGTCTGGTGTTGTACTAGGTGTTTAATTTTCTTGTTTATTGTATGTTAAATCTAAAACAGCCAATGATAGCAATTTGATATCCAAGTTTTCTTTGTTAGGTTACTTTTGAAATAAATAATTTCAGCATTAATTTTTTTGTTTAACTATGAAAGAATTGAGACAAATTTGTTAACTTATTGGGTAATATTTAAACTTTATTAATTACACGAATGCTTAAATAACAAGATTTCATTTTCAGTTTGAATATTCAAATTTTATTCATTGCATTAGCGTAGGTTTTCAGTTTTGGATTGAATATTCAAATTTCTTTAACTAAGTTATGTTTTAGACATCTAACACATCACTATAACCCAGTCAAACAGGAATCCACCATAAGGTGTGATTTCCTCTTCCATAAAATTTCATTGTTGCTTTTCTTGATAAAGATTTGATTACAGATCTTTAATTGGTAATTCACTCTTACTATTTAAAGTAATTCATTAAAAAAAATCCATACATAATAGCAATGGAAACATGCATTGAAGTATCTTGTTTTGACCAGTAATCTTACATACAAGTCAGCAATGGTCACTGAATACATATTACACAGATTTGACTGTATATAATTATACATTGGGAAAGGTATATAGAACCTTCAATGTTCCACGGGTGCAAAGAATGAAAGTGATCATAACACCTGGAGTATTGAGGATGAAGAGTGAAGTTTAACATATAAATAGCTTTAGAAAAAGGTTTTTTTAAGTATAATATGATAGTCATTATAATCTCCTAGTTCCTGAATCAGGTATAACACTTGTTCTTGACCATGAGTGATACTGTTAAGGAGGTTATGATGTTGGAGCGATGTTAAGTTAAATAAATATAGTTAATTAATATCTTGTGAACCTTTCAGCAGATTTGATTCAGTTATCTAGCCAGGATTGACACAGTTAATATTAAGGTTTTTTATTGGATTGATTAACTAAAAAGATGGTCAACCATCACTTTTAGAGGGTCAAAGGTCACGTTTGTTATTTTCTGCAAATTCTTCAAACAATGATACTGCATAGGAGTGGTAACATTGAAGTCTTACAAATATTTTCTAGTTTGATGGCTCAAAGTTTTACTAAAGGTTTGAATCAAAAAGGATGTATTTTCCTGGAAGCAAAAAAAAACTGTTGTTTCCATGATAAATGTTGGTTTTAGGGTAATTTTTGTGATTTTACTCCAACTTCAAAAAATAGCTACCAGAACAGTCCTTAAAATAACAATTTCTAAACACTGTGAAAAATTAAAGAAACTCAATAATTATTCTCACAAATTATTTTTTTAAAAATTCAGATCATGTAATTGTTGTATAAAATCCTTATGTATGATCAATATTATCAAAAAAAAAAGATATGAAATCATTTTTGTTTCCGATATCTAGGTAAATAGATGTATAATTCTCCATGGCACGAGATAAGCTCTAACTGATGGGTAGAGTGCAATGTGTGGGGCGGATGTTTCACCAAGTCAGAAGTTCTTCATGATAGCATTTTTGTCAGTGTCAAAATCTTCAACTGTGACCTTGTGAAATATTTGCACTTTGACCCCACAAATGATTTTTTTGTATCAACATTAATGGAGCAGAATGGCAGTTACACATTAGGTAGTTTGTGGGCAAACATGTAAAGTATGTGCATCATTAACTTCTATATTACAGGTGTCACATATTTGTATATCTATCACAGTGTGCTGCTGCATCTATCATAAGGCTGTTTCTCCACCTTCTACGATGTACAATGTACATGTATACAGATGTTGTATCAGATATCTAACCTACATTTCATATGAGTTTTTAAGAAATGATATAGCTTTTTTCAGTCAGATATGTATTATAATACATCTTAAATTGGAAGAAATTACAAACGGGTCACTTTTATTCTTAATCCTGACTTTGATAACTTTGCACTTTCTTTATCTGTAGACTTGGGACATCACCCCCTAATTGACAGAGTTATTGCCCTTTGGTATTTTTTTGTTTTGGTCACTTTTAACCTGTTTCTGATACTTTTGTATACTGTGATTTACTTGAAAGTTTATCTGTTTATCAGAGTACACCAGTACCTGATGTTGTAACTGTAAAAGGACAGAGTTACCTCGTGGATCACATCAATATCACAGATGTATCCTGTCTTTATCAGACAAACTTACGAAGTATTTCTACAAGCAACTGGTATTGATGAGAATTTAGTTATCGCTGTTAATTATTTACATCTCAATTTAAAACTGTGTTGCACAGGTGACTTTAAATGCCATAATTTTCAGAGCTGTATTCCATCGTTTTGTCTGGGCTCCACTAATATAATTTTATTTTTTTTTTTTTAAATTTATGAGCTCGCTGTGGTCTTGAGTCTGCTAATTGTTCATAAGCATTTTCTACACACACTACAACCAGCATATTACCATATTTAACCTGCAACAAACACAGGAGGCCAGGACATATTACCTCTGACTTAAAGCTGGGGCTGGGCTAATCAAAGGACAATGAACTAATATTTCTTGATGACTCTGCTAACTAGCAATATATATAGATGGGCTTATTACCAGACATGGACTTATTGACAGGAAAATATGTTGTCTACACCATAGAAATAAGTCATTGACAGCAATATATATAGATGGGCTTATTACCAGACATGGACTTATTGACAGGAAAATATGTTGTCTACACCATAGAAATAAGTCATTGACAGCAATATATATAGATGGGCTTATTACCAGTCATGGACTTATTGACAGGAAAATATGTTGTCTACACCATAGAAATAAGTCATTGACAGCAATATATATATAGATGGGCTTATTACCAGATATTGGCTCATCCCCTGATAAGTTCAATATATGTCTCTAAGAGATTCTTGTTTATAATGTTTGTACCCTACAACTTGTCCTGTCACCACAGGTTGAGTCTCAGACACCATTTTGAACAGAAAAGAAATTGTACGCTATAATAACTATTTTTTCTCAAAGAAACAGTTCGGATTCATGTCTGGCAGGTCTATGTCACTGCAACTACTGAAAGTTTTGGATGAGTGGACTGATCATATGAATAATGGACACTCAATCGATTGTATCTATATGGATTTTCAAAAATCATTTGATACAGTGCCACACAAAAGACTTTTAGGTAAAATGGAGTCTTATGGAATTAGCGAGGAGATCGTAAAATGGACGGCAGATTTCATTTCAAACAGGAAGCAAAGAGTCTCGTTAAAGGATCAATACTCGGACTGGAGCGAGGTGTCTTCGGGAGTTCCCCAGGGATCTGTTCCTGGACCTACACTGTTCGTCATATTTATTAATGACTTGCTGGAAACAATACAATCTGAAGCATATCTTTTCGCAGACGACACTAAATTGTTCAGAAGCATAAAAGAAAATAACGATGTGAATATACTTCAAGATGATCTGGATCACCTTTCAGCCTGGAGTGAAAAATGGTAATTGAAATTTCATCCTCAAAAATGTAAATTTTTGCGCATTGGCAGGCAAAGTGGAGACAGAAAATATTATTTAAACAACGAAGAATTACAGGAAGTCTACCAAGAAAAAGATATAGGAGTAATTGTAGACAATTCTTTATCATCTGGTGAACAAATAAGTACACAGGTCAGAAAAGCAGACTCTATGTTTGCACTAATAAGGAGAACGTTTCAATTTCTCAACGAACATAACTTCCCATTATTGTACAAAACAATAGTTAGGGTTCATCTGGAACACTCTATTACTGTATGACATCCATATAAAGTCAAACATATAGATATGATCGAGGCAGTGCAACGGAGAGCAACAAAACAATTATCAGGATTTAAGGAACCGACTTATTCGGAAAGACTGAAATGCCTAAAATTACCAACATTGGCATTCAGGAGGATTCGTGGGGATATGATTGAAGTCTTCAAAATTACGAACAATTTTTGTGATAGTAACGCTGCTGGTTTCCTTAAATTGTGGATTGACAAAGTTCAAATTCAGCGAACAACGGGTCACTCCAAAAACTTTACATGCAGCACTGTAAACTTGACATCAGGAAACATTCTTTTTCTTTGCGTGTGGTCAAAATATGGAACAATCTTCCAGAGTATATTGTATCGGCACCAACAGTTAACTCTTTCAAAAATAGATTAGATGAACTCTGGGCAAATCAAGAACTGGTATATAATTATAAAGCAGAAATTCTGTAGTTCCTGGATCTGATGTCTCAAATGACAATAATTATAAACATTATCATTGTATCACTGAGACCGGTATAGAGGATCGTAACGATCCTGCACTGGTAATAAACTAAACTAAACTAAACTAAATAAGTAGTCTAACCCATGTCTCCTTGCTGTCCACTTCTCTCCTCAGATTGAGGCGAAGAGAAAATCACTTCCGTATTAAATCGGGAAGGTACCTTTAATTTTGTGAACATTCCAAATCTAGTCCACATCATGGTCTAACTCAAACTTGTAAATCTCTGTAAAAATTTCATTTTAAAAGAAATTGTACCTTAAAGTAATGTCCTACTTGTGTATGGTAAAGTGATGTGTCATTTAAAATAAAGAAAGAGATATTATAATTAGTTGTACAAAATGTGACGTATTAAACAGACTAAACAGTGTAACACAGTGATAACACTTTATTAAGTTTTATTCCTGTACAATCCCCACAACCCCACACAACTTACCACAGACTCTGACATATGTTCTGTGGTTGTGGGACGGTAAAGATTACCACACTGGGAATCGAGAACTGAAAGGAACCTATGTTGGCTCTGATCTGATCATTTTACAAAATAAATCCTACAGAAGTTATAGTGATGTATTGATAAACCTTTATTTTGTAATAGGATCATGTTATATCTCCCATTTCTGAAGATGGTAATAGCTCATAGACAAGAAAATATCAGTTGCCTTGAACATCCGAGGTGTTTCCTACTTGATTGTGTTAGATTTGTTACTTAAAAGGAGGTGTTTGATTGGTCCATACCAGGAGGTGTTTGATTGGTCCATACCAGGAGGTGTTTGGTTTGATCCATACCAGGAGGTGTTTTTTTTTGATCCCAACCATGAGGTGTTTGGTTTGA
Organism: Ylistrum balloti; assembly: GCF_031769215.1. Classification (NCBI taxonomy): domain Eukaryota; kingdom Metazoa; phylum Mollusca; class Bivalvia; order Pectinida; family Pectinidae; genus Ylistrum; species Ylistrum balloti. The sequence goes on along the minus strand of NW_026782446.1, from coordinate 426,537 downwards.
TCCATACCAGGAGATATTTGGTTTGTTCCCTACGAGGAGGTGTTTGGTTTGATCCCTACCAGGAGGTGTTTGGTTAGATCCCTACTAGGAGGTGTTTGGTTTGTCCCCTACAAGGAGGTGTTTCGTTTGATCCCTACCAGGAGGTGTTTGGTTAGATCCCTACTAGGAGGTGTTTGGTTTGATCCCTACATGGAGGTGTTTGGTTTGATCCATACCTGGAGATGTTTGGTTTGTCCCTTGCAAGGAGGTGTTTGGTTTGTCCCCTACAAGGAGGTGTTTGGTTTGATCCCAACAAGGAGGTGTTTGGTTTGATCCCTACAAGGAGGTGTTTGGTTTGATCCCTACACAGAGGTGTTTGGTTTAATCCCTACACGGAGGTGTTTGGTTTGATCCATACAAGGAGGTGTTTGGTTTGATCCATATCAGGAGATGTTCAGTTTGTTCCCTACAAGGAGGTGTTTGGTTTGATCCCTACCAGGTGGTGTTTGGTTTGATCCCTACTAGGAGGTGTTTGGTTTGTCCCCTACAAGGAGGTGTTTGGTTTGATCCCTACCAGGAGGTGTTTGGTTAGATCCCTACTAGGAGGTGTTTGGTTTGATCCCTACATGGAGGTGTTTGGTTTGATCCATACCTGGAGATGTTTGGTTTGTCCCTTGCAAGGAGGTGTTTGGTTTGTCCCCTACAAGGAGGTGTTTGGTTTGATCCATACCAGTAGCTGTTTGGTTTGATCCCTTCCAGGAGGTGTTTGGTTTGATCCCTACCAGGAGGTGTTAAGTTTGATCCATACCAGTAGGTGCTTGGTTTGATCCCTACCAGGAGGTGTTTGGTTTGATCCATACCAGGAGGTGTTTGGTTTGATCCCTACAAGGAAGTGTTTAGTTAGATCCCAACTAGGAGGTGTTTGGTTTGATCCATACCAGGAGGTGTTTGGTTTGTCCCTACAAGAAGGTGTTTAGTTATATCCCTACAAGGATGTGTTTGGTTTAATCCCTTCTTGAAGTCATTTGTGTTTTTGAGATAGGCGAGATCTTGGACTGTCCTGTACAGTAGTTGTTGTACCCTATTTTGGGTAGCACAGTGTAAACAAACTCGCCATTCACCTAGGAATCCAGGGTTAGAGTCTCAAAAACATATTGAAGAGCTATGAGGTTGCTGGTCTGACCATGTCAGTTATTTTTACAGGTAACTCCAGTTTTATGATTATTGTATAAAACAGATTGATATTTAGCTTGAGGGAGACACCGTACCCTAACTGCTATAGATAAGTATTGTATTAGGCTTCTACATGTTGTTCAGTGATGTAGCCCTGTCTGTTCACGGTATGATCCACCCACGAGCAAACTTAGAGTTAAACACTAAGAAATGGAATAAGTCTGAAACATAAATCTTTACTAATTAAATGTTGTACTGCCTTCATCATTGTTGTGATCACTTCACTCCTATATATAATGGTAATGATAGTCAGATTTTTGGGGTGGATTTTCATAAATATTGTAGATATTGAAAATTTCAGAAAAGTGTAATAATGGACAAAATACAATATTGACACAATTTTTATGATTTTTTATCTGAAATGTCTCCCTCCGAAATGGAAGATTGCTAACTAAGTGTAACAGAAGTCATTATTCAACGCATCTGCTCAGATTCAAACTAAGGACCACTAGATTACTATAGGGAAGTTCTCCCTATTTGAGTGGAGAATTGTGACTAGTATTCATAAGGTTACAGGCATACTCAGTTACCATTAGTCAGTACAATATCAGTGTGATATTTGTACCGTTATCAAGGTTCTAGTTGACTTTCCCAGTCCATATGATATTAAGGTGTTGTTCAGATGATAATGTCGGTGACCATGTGATTGGATGAACGTTCACAAGTATGCATGACCCCATACGAATGTATGTCGTACGCCAGCCCATTATTTTACGGGGACAATAACTTTGGCTTCTTATGAAATGTGATAATAATTTTGAAAGTCTGTTTTGCAAGCCAACTCTGTATTGTGTTGGGGGCTGTTTTGGTCTGGGTGGGTCCCTTGCCACTAATTAGACGTGACCATTAATATCATAGTTCCAGTCAGTCATATAAACAGTGAGCCATCACGCCTAATTAGTCACATATGTACCTTTCCCACAGATATCTGGAATGTCAGGTCTGGCCATGTCAATGGTAGGTAGCCCTGACAAGAATGGCCTAGTGTCTGGTGAACAGATATATATAAACTTATAAACTTTGATGTATACATACACAATCATCAACATTTCATATTCAAGTAGTTATGGAAATTTCAGGGAACTCTGTGACACAAGGCTAGCTCTACACCTCAAAACACTGCTTCCATGTAGCTAACCTCTAAATTCTTGTTATCACTGTTTCATCCAGGCAGTTTATTTCCATGTCAGTCATTGCCTTTGATGAAATTCATTTCAGTTCCAAACCCAAGTGGAACACCCTTCATTTTCTCGGCATAACTGGATCTTATGATCACTACAGTAGGTAGCACTTGTTTAAAGCTTACAGGCATAAGGTTGGTATCCTAATCTACAGTCACAATGTATTATATCTGTCCTGTGGCACTTCATCCCCTCCTCTCCTCACCTGTTATACATTTGGTTTGATTATGTAACAGAGGTCATTATTAATTTCAATGCCTCCGCTAAGAATCAAACCAAGGCTTACTAGTCTGATGCTCAACCAATTGAGCTAAAGAGAAGTTCCCCCTAGTCAAGCAGTATATTACAGCTTATATTTACCAGGGTTACGTTCTCTCTAGCCGAGCACTATATTACTGCTTATATTTACCAGGGTTACGTTCTCTCTAGCCGAGCAGTATATAACGACTTATATTTACCAGGGTTACGTTCTCTCTAGCCGAGCACTATATTACTGCTTATATTTACCAGGGTTACGTTCTCTCTAGCCGAGCGGTATATTACGACTTATATTTACCAGGGTTACGTTCTCTCTAGCCGAGCACTATATTACTGCTTATATTTACCAGGGTTACGTTCTCTCTAGCCGAGCGGTATATTACGGCTGGTATTTTACTAGGGTTAGGTTCTTTCTAGCCGAGCGGTATATTACGGCTAATATTTACCAGGGTTACGTTCTTTCTAGCCGAGCGGTATATTACGGCTTATATGTACCAGGGTTATGTTCTCTCTAGCCGAGCGGTATATTACGGCTGGTATTTTACTAGGGTTACAGTTATTATCAGCTTTTATCACATTTCCATAACCTGCTCTATTTCCCTCCCTGTCATCCTCAGTTTAACCTTCCTCAATATACACATTACCTCTGACTTAGAGTAGAGAGATGGGCCTATTACATGATAGCCAAGCAATTTGCATTTCTCTTACTCTAGTATTTACGGATGGGCTTATTACCAGACATGGGGTTCTTGAGAGATAAATACGGTAATATACTGCTAACCCCCTCCCCCCTTTCCCTTCTCATGAAACCATCAAAGATTATAGTGTTCAAAATATAGTTATTACAATAATGTACAGGCATGTTAGTTTGAACCTCTGGACACTGGTCAAGTTAAGCCAATAAAGGGTAATCATTATATTGATTAATGCTCCAAAGACATATGATCCGTGAAGTTAATTTCCCTAATAGGTAAACAAGCCTCCATCATGTAAAGGGACCTAGGAGAAAGGTCATGTTTCTATGGCAGAATGTGGCCTCGTAAACTTTACGTACTGTAATCACACATGCATAGGTTATGTAAATTGTGTACAGACTGGTGGAACAACTACACACTTGTTCACAACAAACAACCTGTAGGACTGCACCTGACTTATAGTTAGTAACATCATTTGTTCGTCATACATTTCATAAAAAAAAAAAAAATGATTTGTAAGCTTTTTGAAAATTTTTGATATTACAGAATACAAATTCTACCTTGTTAGCAGTAAAGATGCAATGACCTATTTCTGGAAATAGTTTTAATTAATTACAAAGTCAGATAAAATACCTGTCATTAGTGAATCTGAGCTGGAAATTTCTGTCCTTTATCAGTTTGTTAAGGTATTTTTTTTCTTTGCAGGATCTCATTGATTCTCTTCACTTGGCATGAAAATTTATGTTTACTAGCCACTAAAGTCTTAACCATACAAAGTCCTTGTCTCCACTGGTTTACCTAGCTGACGAAAATCTGATAAAGTCTTTATCTCCACTGGTTTACCTAGCTGACGAAAAGCTGATAAAGTCTTTATCTCCACTGGTTCACCTTGCTGACTAGAAGCTGATAAAGTCTTTATCTCCACTGGTTTACCTGGCTGACTAGAAGTTGATAAAGTCTTTATCTCCAATGGTATTCCTTGCTGGCTAGTAGCTGATAAAGCCTTTATCTCCACTGGTTTACCTTGCTGACTAGTAGCTGATAAAGTCTTTATCTCCAATGTTTTATCTTGAAGATCAGTGACTGAGAATGCTTTTGTCTACATTGCTAGCCAAAGTAACTGATAAAGTCTTTACCTCAACCATTTACCTTGCTAACCAGGAACTGTTAAAGTCTTTTATTTTCCACATTTTCCTTGCTGACCTATAATATCTGACCAAGTATTTTTCCTCACTGTTTACCATAGTAACCAGTTAATAATGAAGACTTATTCCCACTTTTTACCTCGTTAACCAGAAACTAATGAAGTCTTTATTCCAATGTTTATCTTGATGACCAGTAACTGATAAAAACTTTATCTAAATGATTAAGACTTTATCATCACTGTTTACCTTGCCGACCAGTAATTGATAAAATCTTTCTCTTGGCTGTTTACCATAGTAACTGATTAAGTGTCCATTCATCAGTGTGCTCACCTTCAACTCATAAAGTCTATATGCCTAATGTTTATCTTGCTTGCCAGTACCAAATAAATTCTTCATTCCTATGCAATAGCTGATGAAGTTTGCATCCATTTTTCATATCTTACTCCATGCTGGTCAGTTCTTGATAAAGACTTTATCTGAAAGCTGTGTTAGTCAGTTCTTGATTAAAACTGTATCCCAAAGCTGTGTTGGTCAGTTGTTTTGAGAGATTTTATCCAAAAGCTGTGTTGGTAAATTCTTGATAAAGACTTTATCTGAAAGCTGTGTTGGTCAGTTCTTGATTAAAACTGTATCCCAAAGCTGTGTTAGTCAGTTCTTGATAAAGACTTTATTTGAAAGCTGTGTTGGTCAGTTCTTGATTAAAACTGTATCCCAAAGCTGTGTTGGTCAGTTGTTTTGAGAGATTTTATCCAAAAGCTGTGTTGGTCAGTTCTTGATTAAAACTGTATCCCAAAGCTGTGTTAGTCAGTTCTTGATAAAGATTTTATCTGAAAGCTGTGTTGGTCAGTTCTTGATTAAAACTGTATCCCAAAGCTGTGTTGGTCAGTTGTTTTGAGAGATTTTATCCAAAAGCTGTGTTGGTCAGTTCTTGATTAAAACTGTATCCCAAAGCTGTGTTAGTCAGTTCTTGATAAAGATTTTATCTGAAAGCTGTGTTGGTCAGTTCTTGATTAAAACTGTATCCCAAAGCTGTGTTAATAAATTCTTGATAAAGACTTTATCTGAAAGCTGTGTTGGGCAGGTCTTGATTAAAACTGTATCCCAAAGCTGTGTTAGTAAATTCTTGATAAAGACTTTATCTGAAAGCTGTGTTGGGCAGTTCTTGATTCAAACTGTATCCCAAAGCTGTGTTAGTAAATTCTTGATAAAGATTTTATCTGAAAGCTGTGTTGGGCAGGTCTTTTTAGAGATTTTATCTGAAAGCTGTGTTGGTCAGTTCTTTTTAGAGATTTTATCCAAAAGCTGTGTTGGTAAATTCTTGATAAAAACTGGATCTGAAAACTGTCTTAGTCAGTTCTTGACAAAGACTTTATCTGAAAGCTGTATTGGTCAGTTCTTGATAAAGACTTTATCTCATAGCTGTGTTAGTCAGTTTGTGTTAAAGACTTTATCAGCTAACCTGTCTTGTCAGTTTTGATAAAGATAAAGACATATACTATGCCTTGCCCGTCAGTAAAGCAGACTTTACTAAGCAACTGTTATTAAAACTGTGTCAGTATAAGATTTGAAAATGACAAGAACTTCTTCATATCTTAGTATCATTATTGTTGTTATTTTCTTTTTAAGATCCAAATAATACATATTGTAAAGTTGTCCTTACCTGAGTTCTCAGTGATCTTCATTGATGCCTCCTAATATTCCTGTGTACAGTGATGAGAGGCTGCAGTAATGGCCAATGTCCATGTGTTTACCTGGCAATACAGCATGATGGACTAATTTGATACAATCCAGTTCATTGGGAGTCTTACAGAGGCTCATAAGGGGATCTCCATTATAAATAATTCTGTATCTTAATTAATGTTGATTATGTTAATAATGAAATTGTATACGGAGTGTTGACTTTAAAAGCTTGTAGTGTGGTCAGTTATATGTTATAGATCTACCTATACATTAGGATACAGTCGTATCTCAAGGAATTAAGTTTGTAAACATTTAATATCTAAAAGACACTAGTTTCATCAAGGGATTGAAAACATATATTGATTTCTCATTTGCTCATTCTTTAATTAATTGAGCATAATAGATGCGAGATATTTATAACGAACAAACTTGTTTTAAAGAGTGTTTTGATTTGATATTCAAGTTTTGGCCTGAAAAGACGTAAAAATTGATATATAGTCGAAACTTGTTATCTAGAAATTCAAGGGACCATAGAAGATCTGAATTTTTACTCAAACAAAGTGACCAAATGAGATTGATGATATCAGTTTTCTAATGTTAATTAAAGTTGACCAAAGTATGTGCTTTGATTGCACGGATCTCCGTGGTTCAAACAGCAAAGGTTAATCGGTTTTTTGAAATGGCAGTAAGTGAACAGAAACAAATGGATTTCTATTTTCTCATTCTTTTATCTAGTCTTCCCCCCACTTTACTGACAAAGCGTATAGTGATCATATATTTGACAGAATGTCAAGAAAACGAAACTAGAATTTGCTTTCAATACACTACTAGAAATGATGTATGAAGCTACAGATCATATTAACATGACTTTACTATGAATTAATAAACATATGAAAAAACAGAACTGGAAAGCTTTGCCTGCTTTAGAAAACATTATACAAGGACCAGACTTAACAATCACACAAAGATACACACTTTCTCAATTGATAATACTTTCAGCACCAAATTGTCCAAACACTAAATCTACCCTGTCACAGTCCTTCAGAAAACAAACACAAAAATTACTGTGGGGATCAGATTTCATCAAAAATTTTGTACTGGCTTGACGGTTTCGTTTTCATCGTTCCTAAAGATGCATGCAACCAAGCTCATTGTTTTCGTGTCTTGTGTAAATGCACTAATTATTAAATGAACAGGTAATTCACTGCTACAGGATGATGACACTGATTAAAAAGTCAACATTTAATTGGAATATTAAACTGGTAATTAATGGTCGGAGACTGAGTTATGTGTGTACGATAGACCGGGACGATGTAATTACACACAGGTGACATTCAACTCTGTATGTAATGACCAATTTTTTCAGAAGCACTTGGAAATTATTTCGACTTAAATGGAATTTCGACTCAAGTCATTTCGAGACAAATTTCATCTGTATTATGAAAATGGGAGAAGGGACAACTTTTTCCTTATCTACTTCATCATTAAAGGCTGTCTGATTTTAGCGCTGAAGGTCAAATGTCAAGGTCACAGTTATCTATGAATAGAAAATTGGTTCAACAGAATGAATTTATATCTACATGTTTTGGATTATTTTTTTTGAACTTAGAAGTTCAAGTGTCATGGCCACTGTTATTAATCGTGAAAGAGAAAATTGATTTGCTTCCCTTTGCCTGAAGGTCAAAGTTCAATGTCTGTGTTAACATGAATTGGTTCCTGGTGAAACAGGTGTCTGTTAGGTCTAATGGTGTCAGACTTTTCTAGTGTCTCCTTGATAATTGATTCAAAGTTGTGGATAACATTGAATTTTTTCAGGTAGACATGATGTCATATTTCATATTGTTTTTTTACGTTACCTGTGGCAAAGTCCTGTGGTAGCCTAGTGCGATAACATCTGGACTTTTAACATTTTCAGATTCTATTCTAAACCTCTGAACCAATTTCAATGAAATTTCACAGAAACCTTTTCTAGCCTAAGATGAACCAACAGGGGCCTTAGAGGCAGGGCCAAAAGGGTCAATTGACTCAAATTTCAAAAATCTTCTTCTCAACACCTAGATATGGTAGAACCAAATGCTTTTTATGAATGGAAGTGTCTTAAGGTGTGTCATGAAAATTGTGAATTCCATGGCCCAAAGATGTCACATTTACCCGCAGGGAGGGGGTAAATTTTACTATAGTGTATACAGTGCAAACAGATTTTTAAGCATAATTTGTTTATATTCCATTGGAAATATTTCAAATTTAGTAAGAACTATGAGTGAAGACTGATGGCTAGATGGTATGCACATATTGATCTTGACTGACACCCAGGGTCTAATGGGCTGGTCTAAAAGGTGTCAGATTGACTTCAAAAATCTTCTTCTCAACACCCAGATATTGTAGAATCAACGCTATTCATGGATGGAAGCATCTGTGCTTTACCAAAATGTGTCTTGCATTTCTCGCTGGGAAGGAGGTTAACTTTACTATAATTTATATAGAAAAATTGCATTTTTGAGCAAAAAAAATTATTTCCCTCTGGAAATAACTGTATGAATTATCAGTATAGGATGACAGAGTTGATGGTATGCATGTATTGACACTGGCTTACTATCATCAATGTCACAATTTCTTTTTTCATGATATTTGAAAGCCAAGTGAAGATGAATGACCTTGAAGGTCTGACAAGGTCGTGGTATGTAACAAATTTGATAACAGATTCTATGATGTGTAAGTTTTGGATGCACATTAATAATCTGATTATAGATTAAGTCTTGATATTACAGGAGTAAAACTATCTCTTCACAAGCCAAAAAATGAAAGCATGTTCAGAGAAAGATCCTTTATTGCACTATTTCAAATGTAATATAACTACTTACAATCTCACAAAAGGAAGATTCTGGCTGTTGTCACCTTTTTTATTTAAAAGTATACAAGTTAGAGCCAATGCTTCTGCTTGGTCAAAGACAGGTCCAAAGGTCCTACGCCTTTCGTCTGGATACTCACTGGTATACAAGGTATAGAAGAGATGGGGTTAGATTAAGTTGAGATGAATCAATCCAACAGACTAGAGCGGGGTCGTCAATGTATTTATTAGGTAGTTGGTCTACCAGTTTCACCCATATAAGTCGGGCTTCATCAGGACAGCAATACTGTTAAAAATCATCCCTGACTTACATTTAAGGAGGGCAGATTTACATTGTAAATTGTGACGTACGCATATAAAAACGATAACTCTGTTATTAGTGATGTACACATATAAGAACGATAACTCTGTTATTAGTGACGTACACATATAAGAACGATAACTCTGTTATTAGTGACATACACATATAAGAATGATAACTCTGTTATTAGTGACTTACACATATAAGAATGATAACTCTGTTATTAGTGACGTACACATATAAGAACGATAACTCTGTTATTAGTGACGTACACATATAAGAACGATAACTCTGTTATTGGTGACGTACACATATAAGAACGATAACTCTGTTATTGGTGACGTACACATATAAGAACGATAACTCTGTTATTGGTGACGTACACATATAAGAACGATAACTCTGTTATTGGTGACGTACACATATAAAAACGATAACTCTGTTATTAGTGACGTACACATATAAGAACGATAATATTTTCATTTAAACAACTTATTCTTCTTAATAACTGAAACACCATAAGTAATGACTTTTAGCCATGAACTTGAATAAATGGCTTCCAAGTTTGGTAGGTCAGATGAATGACCTTCACACACTTCCAAGTTAACAAGAGTCAGATTTTAAAATATTTAAACAACTTCTATTCAGAAACCAGAAAGCCCAGGTTATTGATGTATAGGCGTGTACCATACTGAAATGAAGGGGTAACAGTTTAATCACTGAGACAGTTTAGTCTTGTGGTGACCTATTGCTATAGCGTCTTGATCATCATTGTCTGTCGTGTGTCATAAACAATTAACATTTTCAACTTCTTCTGGAAAACCACCAAACCAATTTCAGTGAAATTTCGCATAACCTTTCATGGCCATATTTATGCTGAACCAAAATTGTAAATTATATGTGCATGGTCCCCAACCCCCAGGGTCTCAAATTTAAAATGTCCTCTTCTCAACAGCCACATATGGTAGAATCAAATGCTCTTCATGGATGGAAGGGTCTTAAGGTGTTTCTTTGCAACAATTGTGAATTTCATGACCCCTAGGTGTCACTTTCCCTCCCAAGAAGGTAGATACAGTTAATTTGAATAAGGTTCAAGTTTTCATACTTTTCAGACAAGATTATTCCACATAAATTTTATATTTAAATGACTTTCTCTCAATATCCAAAGGCCCAGGGTGCTGATATTGGGCTTGTAGCACAATGGGATAAAGGGCTAACAAATTTGTTAATATAAATGACCTTGACCTGCTTTCAAGTTCACAGGGGTTGAATATGTTGAAATGTTTAAATGATTTTTTCTCAATAACCAAAAGGTCCAAGGTGTTGATGTTAGGCCTGTGGCATACTAGGATGTAGGGCTACTAAGTTTGCTAAATTTATTGACCTTAACCTGCTTTCAAGGTCACAGGGGTCAAATATGTTAAAATCTTCAAATGAATCTTTTCCGATAACCCAAAGATCCATGATGCTGATATTGGGCCTGTAGCATGTTTAATGAAGGGTTACTGAGTTAGTTCATCTTCACCTACTGTCAAGGTCAAATGTGTTAAACCGTGTAAACAACTTCTTCTCAATAACCAGAAGGCTAAGGGTCTTGAGATTGGGCCTGTAGCCTGTAACAGTAATATGTTCAGGGTGTTGGCATTTGTGTAGTGCATGTATAAAGAATATGATTTAAACTTTTAGAAAATACCTGTATGAACCAGCTTTGTAAGCTTTAGTGTAGGTAAGCAATTTATTTTAGGCCTATTTTGCCTGTTTCATTGATAGGTATTTATAGTCTAACGATCCTTAAGACCCCAGGGCCTCTTCTTCAAACATGTGGTGAAATAGCTTGAGCATTCTTAATGGCTAAACTATTTTGATACTTGTAGGATTGCTTGTTGTGTATGGTACGTTCTTCAGTATTAATTAATAAAAAATATTAATAAGAGTTATTCAAAAACTCCTTATACAAGAAAATCTCCTACGCTCAAAATTTCTAGAATTCAATGATTAACAATATTTAGCTAGAAATAGAATAGATTCATATGATCATTTATCATCTGGTATATCCATGAGTGTTATGTGTGGTCAGAAAATCTAATTCAGGTTGTCTCGTTGCTGTTATCTCAGCAGAAACTGTAATTTCTGTGCAATAAAAGGGTTTTAATTAATATATTTAATTAAACATTTCATCAAATCATGGCAGGTAATTAAATCTTAAGGATGTAATGAATAAAACACTGGACTTTTAAAAAAAATAGATAACTTTTTATCAAAATGATTGTAACACCTCATTACATTACAGAATATAGATTGATAGTCTGTGTTGGGATAATTTTAGAGTAACCTCCCTTGTATATTCTATATCACCAGCAGACTAACCAAAAAGTGGCTTTAAAATATCCATTAGTTGTTGATTTTTTAAGTTATGATTTTTAACTGATGTTTTTAGTTGATTGTATGTAGCGGTTGAGGTGTGTATGTTAAAGATTGTTTACATCTATAACAAAAGCCGTAACAGATTTCTCTCTACAACATAACGTGTGTTGTGACATATCCTCCGATATCTTCACCTTGTAACCCAAGTTCTAGCTTTGTATAATAGGGCTGAAAACTTGCAAATTTCCTGATATTGGGCTGTCAGTGGTAGTCTTTGTCTCAGCATTTCCACTCCAATAATTTCGCAGAGGAAATGACATTCGATCAAATGTTTTCAGCCCATAATATGAAGAAGTCATGCAACTTGTTTGTTGACCTTTCACCCGTAACGCAGTGAAAGAAAGCGGTATACTAGAACACTTTTGTTGCGAATGTGTAAATGTTGAAATATTTGTCAAAATTTAGCACCCGATTCTTGAATTTGCCTTAGCTAGCAGTTAAAATTTTAGAAAACAAACAATTCCACAGTTAAGTATTGGGAAACTAAATACTTTAAATACACCAAGTATTCCCATACTCTTACAGAGAAAGGCATTATTGCTGATAAAATGGTGCAACATAAATTTTGATGACTTTTTCAGGAATGTTTTGTTAGCCTGTTTATGTTTTTCTTGTTTTGAAAATGATCACCCTTTGTTTAAGTTAAATTGTTGGGGAAGTTAATGTACTTTTGATAATCATATATTCAATTACATAAAATTTACTCAATTGTTTTGTCAAATCAAAAGAGTAAAAAATCTAATTTTTATTTGGTATCTGATGGTATGAAGCTTTATCAAAATAATGTAACCAAGCTGATGCCCGGTAGGTTTAGGGATATCTACCAATATTATTTCTTTGTCTGTAATAAACACACACCAACACTTTCAAACTGAGAATGTTTGTTAATGAAATTTCCTGGACTTTATGATATGATAAATACAGTAAAATCAATTGATTTCATGGGAATTTGTTTTTTGATTAATTTGTGGGTTCTGTATGTCCACAAATTGTTTAACAAAAAAAAGTAGACATGGATTACAATACTAATAGATTTTGTGAGCAAAATTGAACCACAGAATCAGCTAATAAATTCATATATATATTTGAAACACCACGAAATTTGAGCACCACGAAATATGTAATTTTTAAGTATGTACCTAAGGATAGGAATATTTTGTTCTTAAATTTTTATGATTGAGAAAAAGCAGTGGTTTTTCCCCCTAAGAGCAAACCTTATATTAACACATGTATATGTAATAGAGATGTCCGCCCGCAGTGATATACTGTAAATTCTATCCAGGTCATAATTGATTCCGAGCCTGATAACCACAAGTTGTTGAAACCTCTATACTGTTGGGTCAGGAATTTTCGGAATGAGATGTTCTTACATTTGTACGACATTTTATCAATATTTAAAATGTTAATGAAATGATATTTCCATTATAGATCACTGCGATGTTATGTTTTTATCTTTTTATTACTTTGCCTGTCATGAAATGGAAAAAAATGTAACATCATTTGTTTTAATTAACATAAAAGTAAAAAAAACTTTGATGATTTGATTTAATTTTCAACCTTTCATATTTACTGGAAGACCTCGGTATTGTTCTATGTAAATGTAGATCAATACAGAATGTTGTTAATGTATTATGGGATGTAGCTCCCCTACTCGTACATCCTTGTTTCTGTCTGCGCCCAGAATTCTCTCAGTACATTGACTTTGTTACAGGTGATGTAGATCGTGACTAGGCTGTACACAGACTAATTTTTTCGCAATTTGCGTCTTCTTAAATTCAAATGAAGCATTTTGATAAGCCAATTTAGTTTGTAGACAGCTGAGAGGTCAACTTCAGTGTTTGTGGTTGAGGGGAATTGAGTTTGACATATGTGTGGATTTTGTTTAGATTTCTTCTCCCAACAACAAAGATTAGTCATACAGTGTTGAACATGCTTGTTGAGACTTTCTGTGAGGGAATTTGGAGAGAGCTTTAGTTGTGTATGATGTATAAGATAGAAGGAACGCCATCAAATTATAGAATTTTTAGTGGAGGGTATCATCATGCTAATTAAGCCAGTAATAAGTGTTTAAGCCCATGGCCGTCTTTGATTTTGATAGAGTTGTCTCAGAAAGTATATTTATAATGTGGCCATCTTGGATTCGGACACTTGAAGATAATTATATATTTTTGATGATGATATTCCTGGTGATTCTAATGATATTTCTCAACTTTGATATCTGTATTGAGAAGGATTTAAATTACAAGAGTGTGACAATTGCATTTGTTTTGTTTTTTTTTTTTTTTTCTTCTTC